>NC_133372.1:506387-530781 GCF_049309525.1 Garra rufa | reverse complement strand
AGAAATAAGTGTTTGTTTATAATCCTTGATCAGAATGCAGTAAATCACCCCGACACAAAAGCAACTTCCTCATGTTTCCTCAATGTTTCTCATAAACCAGATTCATCTGAGTCACTTTCGCCATCCTATTATTGTGGATATACTTTATTATTCTGTTTTGCATTACAGAAGTAAAATAGCTTGTGAAAACCAGTTTATGTCAAAAATACGATGCGCTGTTCATGTTTATTAGTTAGGTTTGTAGAAAGCAAGTTTTTTTTAACAGTGTAGTAAATATTGTTCTGAATGAGGCCTGATTTAGTTGTCATGGACTCTTGTTTTCTCAGGTATAAGAAGTATCGTGTGCGATGTCAGCAGTGCTGGAACATCCCGAAGAAGGAAGCCAACACAAACTCCAAGTGTCTGAAATGCGGCGACGTCCTGAAGCTGAAGTGCAGCAGCTGGTAGGACATTCATAACCTCCTCTCTGCTGTCTGCTGAAACGCTCATATCTGAGTCTCTGGTGTTTGTAGAGACTCTGTTTGCTGAGATGAACACCTCTGAATAGACAGATTCATGGGAGTCTGATAACCGAATCATTCTCAGGGTTTGTTATTGTGAACGGATGGACGAAAGCGTTTGTCCTCGAGCTGTTCGGTCAGTGCCGTATATGACTGTTCGCTTATTTAATTTACACATTTCTCTTGTTTTGTGTCCACATATTTATTGCTAAATATATATTTATTGATTTGTGTATTTTCTTTGGTCACAGACTGATTTGTGTTTCCACTGGCTGTGTTTGTGTTCAGAGGATTTCTGTGCTGGAATGAAATATTAAATTGTATTTATAGTCCTCTGTCTTCAGTGTTTTCTTGAGCTTTATTACACAGATGCTGTATGATCTGATCAATGAGTCTGTGTTTACGTGAATCATATGACAGACACAGATTAATGTGAATGTTTCCTCTAATGGTAGATCTGGTGTGTTTGTGTGAGTGAGGTCAGATCTCAGATCAGCTGTTTGTCAGTGAACAGTCTTCTGTTTTTGGTTCTGGTTTAGTTTGAGGGTTTGTGACTGTGTGTCATGGAAGTGAAATGTTTAATTCATTGATTGTCTTTTTTTCACTGTGGGTTCTGGTGTGTTTTTGATCACAAGGCTTTGGTTTAGATGTTCTCTGCTGAATCCAACAGTGATTGAGTTTGGTGTTTGAGTTCTGAGGAGTATAGAAGCAGCGCTGCTGTGTTTTGTTTGTTCTGATTGTGAAGTTTCTGTGAATCTCTGTGTTGTCTCATCATCTGGTGTTCTCTTTGTTTAGATGAGGGTTTAGTGGTGATAGGAAAATTAGAAAATAGAAGAGCTATATTTCAATGCTTTTGTGTTCGCTCTCAAAACCTTTGCATCCAAGTCCAAAATAAAGCTCAGTGAGGTGCTTAGTTGTGTTTGTCAGAACCGATGCCAGACTACCAATTTTTTTTTTTTTTTTAACTTTTATTTATTTCAGCGCTTTTAAAAATAATAGTGTCAATAGTGCAAAAGTTCCATGTTGCAGTAAAGTCAGATATGCAAAGGACTCATCTGGTTCACGTGGTCTTGAGATGGATTTGAGATTATTTTTGAGATGGCGGTTTTGCAAATGCTAGAAATGTGCCATTCGAATTAAATTAGCTATCAAATAGCACATCTACAGTCGTGGCCAAAAGTTTTGAGAATTACATAAATATTGGAAATTGGAAAAGTTGCTGCTTAAGTTTTTATAATAGCAATTTGCATATACTCCAGAATGTTATGAAGAGTGATCAGATGAATTGCACAGTCCTTCTTTGCCATGAAAATGAAGAATGAAGAATGGCAGACTTGACATGTTAAAAGGAGGGGGATGCTTGAAATCATTGTTCTTCCATTGTTAACCATGGTGACCTTCAAAGAAATGCATGAAGCCATCATTGCGTCGCATAAAAATGGCTTCACAGGCAAGGATATTGTGGCTACTAAGATTGCACCTAAATCAACAATTTATAGGATCATCAAGAACTTCAAGGAAAGAGGTTCAATTCTTGTTAAGAATGCTTCAGGGCGTCTAAGAAAGTCCAGCAAGCGCCAGGATGGTCTCCTAAAGAGGATTGAGCTGCGGGATCGGAGTGCCACCAGTGCAGAGCTTGCTCAGGAATGGCAGCAGGCAGGTGTGAGCGCATCTGAACACACAGTGAGGACAAGACTTTTGGAAGATGGCCTGGTGTCAAGAAGGGCAGCAAAGAAGCCACTTGTCTCCAAAAAAAACATCAGGGACAGATTGATCTTCTGCAGAAAGTATGGCGAATGGACTGCTGAGGACTGGGGCAAAGTCATATTCTCCGATGAAGCCTCTTTCCGATTGTTTGGGGCATCTGGAAAAAGGCTTGTCCGGAGAAGAAAAGGTGAGCGCTACCATCAGTCCTGTGTCATGCCAACAGTAAAGCATCCTGAGACCATTCATGTGTGGGGTTGCTTCTCATCCAAGGGAGTGGGCTCACTCACAATTTTGGCCAAAAACACAGCCATGAATAAAGAATGGTACCAAAACACCCTCCAACAGCAACTTCTTCCAACAATCCAACAACAGTTTGGTGAAGAACAATGCATTTTCCAGCACGATGGAGCAGCGTGCCATAAGGCAAAAGTGATAACTAAGTGGCTCGGGGACCAAACCGTTGACATTTTGGGGCCATGGCCTGGAAACTCCCCAGATCTTAATCCCATTGAGAATTTGTGGTCAATCCTCAAGAGGCGGGTGGACAAACAAAAACCCACTAATTCTGACAAACTCCAAGAAGTGATTATGAAAGAATGGGTTGCTATCAGTCAGGATTTGGCCCAGAAGTTGATTGAGAGCATGTCCAGTCCAATTGCAGAGGTCCTGAAAAAGAAGGGCCAACACTGCAAATACTGACTCTCTGCATAAATGTCATGTAATTGTCGATAAAAGCCTTTGAAACGTATGAAGTGCTTGTAATTATATTTCAGTACATCACAGAAACAACTGAAACAAAGATCTAAAAGCAGTTTAGCAGCAAACTTTGTAAAAACTAATATTTGTGTCATTCTCAACTTTTGGCCACGACTGTAGGTTCCTAACTAATGACGAAGAATTGACAGAGCAGCCATTGAGTATTAGACAGTGTTTTAGGTTATTACATGCAGAGGTTTTAGGTCCAATAATTAACACTCTGTTTTTTCAGAATTTAGCAGTAAGAAATTACTCGTACAAATCAACTTTGCATTCCGTTAAGAAATATAGAGCTGAGTATCATCAGCATAACAGTGAAAGCTAACACCATGTTTCCTGATGATATCTCCCAAGGGTAACATATAAAGTGTTAAAAGTAATGGCCCTAGTACTGAGCCTTGAGGTACTCCATACTGCACTTGTGATTGATATGACACCTCTTCATTCACTGACACCAACCGATGGCTGTCAGATAAGTACGATTTGAACCATGCCAATGCACTTCCACTAATGCCAACATAATTTTCAAGTCTATACAAAAGAATGATGAGGTGATGATAAGAGCAGGTCATTTGTAACTGCAATAAGAGCGGTCTTAGTACTATGATACGGTCTAAAACCTGACTGGAAATCTTCACAGATATAATTTTTCTGTTTTTTTTTTTTTTCATTGAGAAATCATATCGGTCTGTTTGTCAGAACTCAATACTGGGAGGACAGGACACAAGTGTTTTGCTAGTAAAAGAAAGTTCCAAAAAGTACAGCTTACACCTTTTGAAACAATAAAATCTGATTTCATCCCATATCATGTTTTCCATCATCATGTCCATTTGGGGACTCCATGAAAGGCTTTTGTGTGTCTGTTTGTTTTGACTCTGCTTGTGGGGATCAAATGTCCTCACTTTTATTGTGAAGTACTTTGACAACCCTCTAGTCAGACACTTGACTGCTCCTCACTAGTTAATGGGAAAGTTTAGGAGTAGGCCTTGGGTTAGATGTTAGAAAATATCATTAACCTGATAGAAAATCAGTGGAGTCTATGCAATATCTTCACTAAGTTGAGATCAGATGAGCCAAACAATCATGAGTGTGTGATCAAGATGGTTATGTGTTTGTCTGCGGCTCATCTGCGTCCTCTGCTGGACGAGGCTTGAACCCTGAAAGACAAACACATGAAACATTGAAAGGCAGGAAAAGAGTGATGATCTCCAGATATGAAGCTGTGTCAGCAGATTAAGAGAGAGAGAGAGAGAGTGTGTGATTCTGTTCTCACTTCATCACCCGACTGCCGTCGCTGAACTCCAGAAACTGGAGACGTGTGGAGGAGCAGCTCTGTCCTGAACTCCAGCAGGACGTTTCGTCATCCGTCAGTTTAAAGCTGGTTTTATAGAGGAACAGGAGTGTGTTCTTCCGGACGGGTCACGACGGTGTCTGTCAAGGTCACAAATAATAAAATGTGACTAAAACTAGAGCAGTTCAGTCACACACTAATGAGTGTACATTAATTAGATGAACCAAATGTCAGCCGTCTTGGATTTATGCTGTCAGAAATAACCCTTTATCTTTATATGCATGACATCAGAAAGTTGCAGAAGTCATGTTTACTGTTCAACTGCAATAAACGCTCTTTCTGAGCTGTGAGTTGCATTTTTGTCTTTCATAGTTCAATGAATTGATAATCTCAGGCGTTTAAGAACAAAGGGATTCCTTGTTATTTAAAACTCCTGCTGTCCTTCTGAACGATGCTGAAGCGAGTTTGTCCCTGTCCCGTGGGCCCCGCCCCGTCAATCGGAAGCCCGGCGGGCCCTTCGCAGCGCATTAAGAAATGAGTTATGAATAATGAGCGTTCGTGCGCTCACACCTGCGCCCGCGCCACATATATCCTGTTTGGAAAATGGCCGACGCTCTCGCCGAAGCGCTCGACATCGAGCCTCCCGCCCTCCGGCGCTCCAACAGGAAGTGTGGACAGGAAACAGCTGTCCCTGACATCCTCCCTCTGCTGCTCCAGGTGCATCCTGGGTACTCGACGCGCTCTATCTGTGAGCGTGGTTCGCGTTCGCTGAGCGATCTGTGCTGATCGTGTTCAGATGCTGTCGTGAGCTCTGGTGAATCTGTGGTGGATCGGCCGCTCGGGCGAGTCTGATTCTTACTGTGTTTCACGCCAGAGCGGTCACGCGTGACGGATATATTTAATCACACACACAGGTGTGAGCAGCACAGTGGTTTTTGCATCTTATCAAACCGCTCTGTGTGCAGCCAGCTCTCGCTGGAGTTCATGAGAGCAGATCTATGTGTTCAGGGCCTGTATTCACAAAACATCTTAAGGTTAAAAGTAGCTCCTAACTTTAGCAGGAAGTCTTAAAAATAATGGGTGTGTCCAGGGCCGGCTCCAGGCATGGGCAGTGATTAAAACCAATCTGAAGCGGACTGTATCTTGAGAAATATAGCTGGAGACTGCCCCAACAGTAATAAAATAACACCAGAAAATTGCAGTATTTTTTTTATTATCCGAATGCAATGCGCTGAATTCACGCGGAGGCTTCAGTCTGTTGCGTAAAAGCATAGACCGACAACGAGAGAAAGGGCTGAAATATTTGCGCGCTATCATAGGGAGCTTGTGAGTTACGGGAGTTTAATACATGACTACTGTATGTTTTATAGCTTACCACTGAAATTACCTGAGCGGTTCAATAATATTCTAAAAATTCCCACTCATTCAATAACGTGCATTCATTGCCTGGATGGGGCAACAACATAATATAAGCGTCTAAAATGCAAGTACTCGCCTCTACAGTTCGGTTGAAAGCTTACCCCTTTTGGCTTGCTGTTAATGCTGAATGAAAACTGAAAGTAAGAGCTTGTGCGATGAAAGTTGCGTTCCTTACTATGGCAAAAGTTGGTTCGACTGAAAGAAACGTAGCGTTCCCCTTCTATAACGTAAATGTCCAACAATATTCAGTGATGAAAACTATAAAAAAATGTTGGTCAAATTTTGCTGTTTTGAATGAAAAGCAGGTCTGTCATTTAATTGATTTATGAAATTCAAAATTGATTATGACGACAACAGCATTGTTCTGTTTTGCGTTTTCAACAATTCAAGTGAAATTAAATAGGTGCATATTTTAAAATAAAATATTATTTGCAGATCAGATTGATTACTTTACAGAAATTCTTATTCTTGTTCTTTTCTGGTTTTTCTTCTTTTAATTTATGCCCCTAGATAAATCTATTTAAATCCTTTATTTGTTTAGTTTCTTTAAATAAATACCACTGCCATAGTGGTTTGGTCTTCATATTTTCCTCAAAAGAAGTGGTCCCTCCAGTATAAAAAAGTTAGTTGAAAAGAATCACCAGTTATCCAGAGAAAGAGAATCCCCCCCCCCCACCCCTTTTTTTTTGTTGTTGTTGCTATTCACAAAAGAAAAACATATATATAGTTTAATATACCAATATCTACAGTATAAATAAAAAAATCTTTTCAATTCTTTAAAAATCAGACAATGTGATTTTCTGGATTTTTTTTTTTTTTTTTTCTCATTTTGTCTCATAGTTGAGGTATACCTATATGATGAAAATTATAGGCCTCTCTCATCTTTTTAAGTGGGAGAACTTGCACAATTGGTGGCTGAATAAATACTTTTTTGCCCCACTGTATATACAACCTCCAAAACTTTTGTCCGTCATTAAAAAAAAAAAAAAAACTGATCCGGTTTGTTTTTGTTCTGCTTTTCTGCATTAGTAGCAAACGTTTTGTGAGGTGTTTTGACCGTTTAGATCCACCATACAAGCGAACTCCAAAATCCAGAATTGCGTCTGACAAGTTCACCCACTTCCGTTTGCAGCACAAAGCACTGTAAAGGTCCTTGTACACGGAGTTCACAGAAATTAGTGGTTTTCTTTGTCAAATGTGGCTCCAGTAACGCTAGCAGAGCATCAAAGTTTATTGACATTAAGTAAACTTTGAAATGCCCGGGATAATCCCGCAGCTCCTTAATAAGGACAGTCGCACCAGCGGTTAATGAGCGGGGATTATCTTCAGGAGTAGTTCTCAGTGCCACTGACTTGCATTTCTTTGGAAATTATATGTTTTATTTAATTTATAAAACTTTTTCTTTGATGTAATTCTTTTTATTTAATGGAAAGCAAATTAAAGAGGCGCGATGTCAGTCACCTAAACGAGACACATTGGCCTATTCACTACGATTATATATTATATACTTCTAAAATTCTTGTTAAAGGAGTTCAAATGTAAGAAATATTGTATACATGTTTAAACGGTTATATATGTTGTATTAAGAACTGTTTAACGAAAATAAAGGCAATTAGGCAAAGAAAAAAAAAAGAAAATGAATATGAATATTGAATATATTTTATAAATAGACTGTAGACATGTTAATTTTTATTTTTAGTTTTTTTTTTTTTTTTTTTTCCCAAAATCATGGTAGGAGAATAATGATATCTATTTTAAAAATAAAATTGTTATTCCCCATTTACCCAGAATCACGCAGCTGTAGTTGGTCATTTATCCACATGTAATGTAAACAAATAAATGACTTTAATTTTAGTTAAAACATCAAAGATCTGGTCAGTGCATCCAGAACATTCTACAAATATATTTACATATTTATGCGCCTAATAAAAATACCCTGCAATTGTACTTTTGGTATACTAAACTGGTAGTAAATCTGAACAACTAATTTTTTGCTTATTGCACCAATTTAATTTAATTTAATTTAAATAATTGTGTGGAAGTAGTGCTAAAGTCCAACTAAAGATATAGCTACTGTATATTTGATTGCACCTGTACTTTAAATATCTTTCATTTACAGACATACAAAATGTATTATACAGAAATCATACAGTCTTTATTAATAGTGATATTAAACACATTAGGCATAATATTAAGAAATGTGCATTGTGCAATAACAAAATACTCCAAATGAAGATAAATTGTAATTTTATATCAGTAAGTGATATATCAATAAATATGTTAATGGATTTGAATTTTACTTGGTATGAAATTAATGTATTTTAAATAAACTATGGGGCTAAGCCTCTTATTTCTCCCAACTCCTTATAGCTTACTAAAACTGAAACTAAACTAGGCCTATATAAAGACTAAATAGAAATGTGTTCACTAAACAAAACTAAACTAAAATTAAGAAGAAGAAAAATTTAAATGAATAAAAATGAAACAGAATTTTATATCAAAATTAAAAACAACATCAAAATAAAAACAAATTTAAAAATGGCAAAAATAACAGCCTAGGTAGGAATGCCTTTCATTGGTGCATAATGAGGGGGATTCGCCAAATGAGTTAAAATTAAAATTGTAGCCTACATAATTTGTGCAATTACTTTTATTTAAAATAACGTTTAACAGTCATGGATCATGTTCTATTTTGTAGTAATGTTAATGTAAATCATACACTGTCAGAATAAAAATATTGCATTTTAAGTGTCACTGTCACTGGCAGCCCTTTGTGAAGCTAAGTATGTTCAACAATAGGTTTTGTAGTTAACACTACAGTAAACACATTTTACCCTTGTGTAAAAAATATCATTTAATAAGCTGCAATTAAGACATTGAATGTTAAAATGCATTTCAGATATAAAGTTAAGGAGCTATCATTACAGTTTTACTCATAGTAATTTAATCATTAAGTTTAGAAGTATTGTATTGGTATCGATGATACTGGCCTTAAAAGTATTGGTATCATATCAAAAACAAAATGAGTGGTAATGCCCATTCCTACCACTAGTGTTTTAATCTCTGTGGTGTTCCAACCTTCACTGTTAAAGCTTACATCACTATCATCAGCACTAGACAGCTGCGTCTTAGCATCCGACACACATGCTACCCATGTTAAATGTGGTGCCTAGAAAGATAAATGAAGTATAGCGATTTAATTATGTACAGGAAAAATTACAATTATTAAAATTGGGAACGGAGAATGGGACGTATTGCGCATGCATGAGTTGCGTATGATGCAAGCACATGACTCACGGACGAAGGAGAAAAGTGGCAAACACGCGCACCACAGACCGATGGGTTAAAAGGGATGTAAAAGGTTCATTCGGTTTAAAATTAATTTAAATATGGTTAAAAACAAGCTTATAATATTTGATGGTTGATGATGAATTATTTTAGAGCGATGATTGGTGATCATCTGAGCCCCGATGTTAGCTGATCGTGAAGATGAACCTGAACCTGCAGGTGTTTAACAAACGGGATTTGGTGAGTTATCTGTGTTTTATTTTATGTTGCTGTATGTTTCAAAGATCGTTTACATATTTTCTCAATGTTAATTATTGTGAACCGTTGAATGATGTATTCTGTTTAGTTATGAATATTACTTTTTTCAACTGCTTACACACGAAATCTTAGTTTTCAATTTTATTGAGCACTAATCACAATTCTCTGTGTAACACCCAAAAATCTAAGAGGAATTATCTTGATTTCCTTTTTCAAACACAACCGATCAAAATGCCACACTAATTCATCAGTGCCTCACACTAACTCCTAAACACTCATTGCTTTACTTTACACCAACTAATCATGTCTTTAGAATAGACCTTGGAATATGCTTTAGAATAATCACCTTTTTCAAATTTATGTTTGGTTTCTGTCCAACTGCACATAGTTGATATACACTACCAGTCAAAAGTTTCTGAACAGTATTTTTTTTTTATCTCTTCTGCTCACCAAGCCTGCATTTATGTGATCTAAAATACAGCAAGAGCAGTAATATTGAGATATATTTTATATTTTAAACATTTTAATTTATTCCTGTGATCAAAGCTTCATTTTAGCATCATTACTCCAGTCTGATCCTTCAGAAGTCTTTCTAATATGCTGACGTTTATTTTTATTATGATAAATATTTAAAACGGTTGAGTACAAATGAATACTTTGATTTAGCAAGGATGCTTTAAATTGATAAAAAGTGATGATAAGGCCATTCATAATGTGACAAAAAAAATCTATTTCAGATAAATGCTGTTCTTCTGAACTTTCTATTGATCAAATAAACCTGAAAAAATTCTAATCTGCTGTTTTTAATAATGATAATAAATGTTTTTGGAGCAGCAAATCAGAATTATTTCTGAAGAATCATGTGACTGAAGTAATGCTGCTAAAAAATCTGCTTTGAAATCACAGGGATAAATTACATTTTAAAATATATTCAAATAGAAAATGGTTATTTTTTTTTATAGTAAAAACAATTAAAACATTTTATTTTACTGTTTTTGCTGTACTTTGGATCAAATAAATGCAGTGAGCAGAACAGACTGCTTTAAAAATCTTACTGTTCAAAAACTTTTGACTAGTAGTGTATTTATTTTCTTTATTACTGTGTAATACTGTATTCACAACCACAAATGCTTACAGTAAACTAAAGTTCAATCTTGCTATTTTGATTTATCAACATTTGGAATATATATTTTTTAATCTCTTCTGCTCACCATTTTATGTGATCCAAAATACAGCAAGAGCAGTAATATTGAGATATATTTTATATTTAAAATCTATTAATTTATTCCTGTGATCAAAGCTACAGTTTCAGCATCATTACTCCAGTCTGATCCTTCAGAAGTTTTTCTAATATGCTGACATTTATTTTTGTTATTATAAATTTAAAACAGTTGAGTACAAATTAATACTTTTATTTACCAAGGATGGTTTAAATTGATCAAAATTGATAACAAATAGAAAAATTATTTTAAATGGTACATTTTTTATTAATTTTTACTGTTGCTGTACTTTGGATCAAATAAATGCAGTGAGCAGAAGAAAAAAAAAAATCTTACTGTTCAAAAACTTTTGACTAGTAGTGTATTTATTTTTGTTATCGTTTCGCAACCACAAATGCTTACAGTAAAAAAAAGTTCAATCTTGCTATTTTGATTTCTCAACATTTGCGATTTTTCTTGATATTTTTTTTTACAGTTTTTTTTCAACTGCTTATCAATTTTTCTTGATTTTATTTTATTTTATTTTTTTTAACAATCCTCAATCTTATACAGAACTGTAGATAGGAGCTCATTAAAAAGAGCTTTAGGTTTTGAATAACTGTGTATTTGATATATCCAAAAATATCCTATTATGGCAAAGGTGTTTGCAACGTAAGACAAATGTTTGCTTTTGAGACGTGTTTGAGATATTTTGAATGCAGTGCTTTATTTTGCAAGAGATGTGAGGCATTTTGTGTGTGCAATTCTTGGAGTTTTGAAAACGTGTGAAAGCAGTTGAAAAACCTGTCATTTGCACATCCTCAATATTCTGGTAAGAGGACACTTGTTCGTTATGAAAGTTGAGATGCATGTGTAAACCGTTAAAAGAGCAAGAAAAGTTTAAAAGATATTGCATTGAATGTTTTACTGCTTTGGTAAAACAGGTCAGGTTTACTGCTTGAGTTGAAACCCCTCATGGATTTGAGGGAGCGAGCACCCAAACTTGAATTCTGATCTCTGAACCTGGAAGGATACATCTTTGCTGTGACACGTGGAGGATTCGTGGCATCAACTTTGTTACGTCAACTTTCTTCAGCTGGACATTCTCTTACCTGAATTTTACCGGAATCTGCACACCTTAAAGGGCATTTTGCACTATTTTCAAAAGACAATTAACAAAAAGAATAGCCCTAACAAGGGTATATTAAATTGAGTGTCAACGAGTGCGAGTCAAATGTACATTTTGGGATTTTAATTGTCAGTTCTGGTTTGCTTGAATTGTTGCATTGATTTGTGTTTATATGCTGTGTTGCTTTGTTAATGGGAATTTCTTTGGTTTGTTTAAAATGGTGTAAGAAATTCTACATCTAAAAGCAAAATAGGATAAGAATCCTGAAACTGGTTCATTGCTCCAACTTACGTTTAGGGCACTTGTTACATAAATTTTTGGCGAGCCAGCCAGGAGACCACTGGTAGTAAATATCTTCTGGATGAGTTCCTGAAAAGAGAATAAAACAAAAGGGTAGATTCCACAGACTTGAGATTGCGTTAATTTTAAAAAACATGGATATTGTTGAAAGTGAGAAGGTCGAAGTTGCAAACTCGTTGATAGTTCATGGGTTGACAGGCGCTGAGCTTGACGAGGCCTTAGTTGAATTTTTGAACAAACACGGACGTGTTCGTAGACATCTGAGAGTAGATGACCCACAGTCACCTTTTCATAGAGATGTTATTGTAGAATATGAAAGCTGTTCTGCCCTGGTAACTCTCAAGCCGATATTGCCATACACTTTTAGAAGCCCTCTCTTACGTCATAACACTTTTGTCAAGTGCCTATGTACCAGCAGCAATCAAACAAGCAACCGCCTGTTATTTTGCTAAGTTGCCTAAGTTGACTTTTGAGGAACTTCTGAGAGAACAGTTATCTCAAGCTACTTCATCCAGTGATGAACTTTTAACAGATGAGAATGTGCCAAATCTTTCCTTAGGGTCTGATAGTCCTATGCATGATCCTCCTACCTCATTCAAGGAAATGAAAAATGTAGAAGGGTGTCAAAGCCTGTTCAGTGCTGTTTGAAAGGAGAACATCAAATTCTGATGTGGTTGATGTAAATCCACCTGAAATCCAGTGTGTGATAGTTGAACACCTAATTAAGAATGAGGGAACCTCTTACATGCGCCTTTCAGAGTGTTCTCTGGGAAAATTCCACATCTGAGCGCTGAAGTTGATTATGATGCTTGGAGAAAGAGTGTTAAACTGATTCTTCAGGATCCTTCATTTTCTGATTTACACCGTTCCAGGAAAATATTAGACAGTTTGTTACCTCCAGCATCAGAAATTGTGAGACATTTGGGTGCAACAGCCCCACCTAATGCATACCTAGACATTCTGGATTCTGTCTTTGATGCAGTCGAGGACGGGGATGATCTTTTGCGAAATTCTTAAACACACTGCCAAATGCTGGAGAAAAGCCCTCTGCGTATCTACAGCGCAATTATCTTCCTCTTATTGAGTCTCTTTCTGTGAGTTCAGACGCAATTTCTGAGACCTATGAGTGCCTTGAAGGACTTCCAGTTGTTCCTCAACTGACAGTGCAAGAGCTGAAAGACAAACAAAGAGCTGATAAAGCCATGCAGGAAGTAATCTTACAACTGAAATCAGGAAACCCGTCCTTACCTGTACTTAGGAAAGAGTTGCCGGAACTCCCATTCCTCCTGCAAGAGTGGAAAAAGTTAGAGCTGAGGAATGGCATTCTTTATAGGAGGAGAGTGGTCAGTGATCATACGACTTACCAGCTTGGTCTCCCCAAAGATCTGAGGCCTATTGTCACGGAGCAACTGCATGACAATATGGGTCATTTGGGTGTGGAAAGGACCCTTGATCTTGCTCGAGCTCGGTTTTATTGGCCAAGGATGGCCACAGATGTGGAAGTAAAGATCAAGACATGTAATCGGTGCGTGTGCCGAAAGACTCTCCCTGAAAGAGCAGCACCATTAGTGAATATTCAGGTTTCTAGGCTGCTTGAATTAGTATGTATGGATTTCTTATCCTTGGAACCTGATCGTACTAATACAAAGGACATCTTGGTGACATGATTAGTTAGGGACACTTAACTTCCAGCGACAAGTATACTGTTTGAACTGCGGGAATTGCTGCACTGAATTGTGTTTATATGCCGTTGTGCTTTGTTAATGGGAATTTCTTTGGCTTGTTTAAAATGGTGTAAGAAACTGTAAAAGCAAAATAGGATAAGAATCCTAAACTCCAAAAACAGTGAGGCTTAATAACTGTCAAAGCATAGCAAGATCAAATCAAAGCTTTTCAAAATTACTACAATTTAAAGAAACAGAAATAAATTAGATCAAAGCTTTATTTAAGAGAAGAAAAGGAAATCAAATCTTATTACAACTTATTACAAGAAGGATAGAAAGACAACACAGAATTTGTCTATTGTGTATAAATTTTGTTATCTTTCTTATATATTGGATTATCCTCTTTACATGATTTTGGGATTTTATTTACCGCCATCATTCTTTCCTTGAAACTGGTCCATTGCTCCAATTTACATTTAGGGCACTTGTTACACACACTTATACAAACACACACACACACACACACACACACACACACACACACACACACACACACACACACACACACACACACACACACACACACACAACTCTATATAGCTATGTTTGTGAGGACATACATTGACACAATGCAATCTCTAGCTCCTTCCCCTAAACCTATCCATCAGAACTAAGTGCCTCACCCAAACCCTTACTCTAAACCTAACCTTTACCCCATTACAACCTGATCCCTAAAACAAGTCTTGACCCTCGAATAGGCCTTTAAAGGGGTCTCAGAAAGTGAGAATCCACCCAAAATTGTCCTCACTCCGATGGTCTAAAACTCACAAAACTCAGCAGCCCTCACAAAGATAGCTGTAAAAGTACACACACACACACACACACACACACACACACACACACACACACACACACACACACACACACACACACGTGCGCGCACACACACACACATATGTAACAACACACCAGGTGTGTGAACATTGTGATAAAGTCACATTAATTCACGTTTATTTTTCCTTTTTGTTGTTTCTTTGGCACTTTGGATTTTTGTCATTTTTGTGCATTTGTATATATTCTTCACTGTGGACGAACTCTCTGGCACTGTAAAAAAAAATTCACCTTGCACGAAAGTGCTTCTGTGAGTAAGCCATCATTTTTTACATTCTTCACAGACTCACATTTTTTCCCCGAAGGTGAGCTGATGAGCTTGTCTTCACCACAACATATATGTGTTCTTACTCTTGTTCTACTGATAATCAATCCAGATTATTCTAATTAGGAAATAATTTGCATAAAGGCACCCAGATGGTGTCCTTAAGCGGTCTTTCTGTACAGATTCACCTGTCTTCACCTCCAGAGCATCAGTGAAGCTGTACTTGAAGACCCAGTCTGGTTTTTAATATCTTCTGGTAAATCAGAATGTGCTTTTCATCATCATGCTTTGAGCCTCAGTTTGCCAGCTGTGTTGTGTTGTCATGTCACTCTTGTTTTATTTGTGTTTTTAGTCCTGTTGCAATTAATTGCATCCAAAATAAAAGTTATTGTTTACATGATGTGTATGCACTGTTATATTTATTATGTGTGTATTACTGGTGGGCCGTTATCGGCATTAACGTGCTGCGTTAACGTGAGACTCTTATCGGGCGATTAAAAAAATATCGTCGTTAGTCTATTCTCAAAGTTGGGTTGGGAACAGGGTCTATACTACGCAAGCTATGATGACTTTCACCTTGATATTTTAGCGCGGATGTATACCTGGCCGAATTGCACTGTAGGGGGCGAGAACGAGTCTTCGAACCTGTGTGTATACCTACTGTGAAATGACCACATCAAACACGCGTGCTAACATGGATGCAGCTATGAAGCCGCCGGGTTTGCTTCAGGACAGGTGCGTTGCTAGACCCTTTTTACTGGGGCACGTGCGTGAGTTATAATTTACTTTGATAATCCCGAAATAAAGACATTAAACTATATGCAACAACTGAATTGACGCTTCTAAAAGCAACGCAGTTTGACTATGCACGCAGATATCCATGTCCGTGCGCATCTGTGTATTTAACTGCAACGCACACGTCGCGCAGCCTTTTACGCAGAAGTACATGCAGTGTAGGAATAGTTGGTCACACAAGTTTGTATAGTTAATTGTGTTGTAAATGTAATTGTCAAGCAGTTTGTGATGCATTTTGGAAACAGGAGATGAGACTCTGGTCTAATGCGCCACCTGGCTTGAGAAACCCGTTCTCAAAGACTTACTTTTAGTCATTATTTGGGTAGCACATATTCTGAATGCCTTCGGCAGAATTCAAATTAGCCATTTTAATCTAGATTAATTCCAAGATTACAGTGAGATTAATCTAGATTTAAAAAAAAAAATTAAAATAATCTATGCCCACCACTAGTGTATATACCAATACACACACATGCATGTATATGTTTAGAAAAAAAGTGCACAGTACATGTACATATGTGACCCTGGACCACAAAACCAGTCATAAGGTTAAATTTGACAAAACTGAGATTTATACATAATATGAAAGCTCAATAAATAAGCTTTCTATTGATGTATGGTTTGTTAGGATTGGACAATATTTGACTGAGATACATCTATTTGATAATCTGGAATCTGAGGATGCAAAAAAAATCAAAAAGCCTGAGAAAATCACCTTTAAAGTTGTCCAAATTAGGTTCTTAACAATGCATATTACTAATCAAAAATTACATTTGGATATGTTTACAGTTGCAATTTTACAAAAAATCTTCATGGAACATGAACTTTACTTAATTTCTTAATGATTTTTGGCATAAAAGAAAAATCAAAAATGTTGACCCATGCAATGTATTTTTAGCTATTGCTACAAATATACCCCAGCGACTTAAGACTGGTTTTGTGCTCCAGGGTCACATATATTATGTAAACAACAACTTTTATTCTGGATGCAATAAATCATGATTAATCATTTGACAGCACACATTTTTTTTATTACTTTTTTTGAAGGTTACTCATTCTGAAGATGTGATCTCGGTGTAAATGTGGTTTCAAGTGGTTCTTGTTTTAATAGTACATTTTTTAATAAATTTGAGTGTTAACTTACTGATGAATCATAATTTCTGTGTGAAAATGTCGGTAGTCTGATTTAACGCTCAGATTCGTGTGTGTGTTGGTTATTGAATGAGACGCAGTATTTGTGGAGCTGCGCAGTGAGGCCTGATGAAGATGTGATGATGATGATGAAGAGTTTGAACATCATAGTTTCTGTCTGAATGTATTCACTCAAACTCCAGCAGAACAGAATAAATGCTGCTTCACCTTCGTTTACTTCAGTTTGACTGTGTGAGAGAGAACTTTTACAATGTTATTCAATTGTGATGTAAGTTGTGCTTCCTTTTGGTCGAGATCCAAGAACCTTCAGTGTCTGAGGCTGACCAGAGAGAGAGAGACGGTGAGAGAGAGAGACGGGTGGGGGGGCTCTTATCTCAGGCCTGCAGGCACTTTTTTTACTCTTATCAGCATCACCATATTGTACAAGTACATCCTCCTGTCCAGCAGAGAGCGGAAAACACTCTCTCTCTCTCTCTCTCTCTCTCTCTCTCTCTCTCTCTCTCTCTCTCTCTCTCTCTCTCTCTCTCTCTCTCTCTCTCTCTCTCTCTCTCTCTCTCGTCCAATACTAGTTCAGCTCAACTGGTGTCCAACTAGAGCACCATGTCTGCTGGTGATGGGGGGGCTGATGGAGAGAGAGACGGGCGCATGGGCACATGTGCATCACTTCTACATCGGCGCATGTTGCAGCGGTCTGTCGTTCCTGCTGTGAGGTCATCGTGTCTCTGATCTTCACTGAAAGCTGGAGAAACTGGTGGAGAACGGCACTCAGGAACGGGAAGGAAGCGCGAGGAGACGCGTGGAGGAGAGCGAGAGTGCGCTTCGCAGACGGCGTGAATGAAGACGACAGAGAAAGTGACCACAAACACGGTGAGTGACCGACCAGATCTCGCACGCCTCACCGCAGCACACGCTTTCCGTTCGTCTGACCGCCGCTGATTTGATTCTGAAGCAGTGCTGACACTGAATAACTTCATATGTGTGTTCAACACTACTGACACGTCTTGAATAGGAAAAGAGAACAAGCTCATTAGAGAATCAGAAAGTTCTTGTAAACTGACGTGGACATTAAAAACACAACGACACAAAGGTTTGGAAAGAGAGAGACACGTCGGAGAAACCCTTGTGACCCGTGAAATGCGTGACGTTTCCTGTGAGTGACCATCTGAAAACACACGGAGCTTCTAGAATGTCAGGTGTTTTGTTAAGGATCGGACTGGTCGTTATGAAAAATAAAGTTCATTAAATTGGACAGAAAGAGGAACAAGTGTGAGGAATAACAGCCGTCGTTTGAAAGAGGGAAACGTGAAGGAAAGCGTTTGCAGAAGCTTGTGTTGAATCGCTCTTTGTGTCTGTGTGAAGACATTCATTGATCATGTCTGTCATAGCGATCGACTCATTGATCAGTCAGTGACTCATGTCAGAACTGATCGTTAGACAGATGATATACGCTTAATACAAGTAACAACACAACTAACGCAAGTGAACACTGATAGCAGCTGTTCCTGATGAGCTCAGAATCAGAGAGATTAGTTGTTTTGGCCAGCGTTAGTACTAAATGCAGAAAGACTTCAGGCCATGAAAGGTATAAAGTTTAAAGAGTGTCAAACCCTAACCCACTCCTGATCCCATGATAATCAATGTTTTTTGTTTTTTCTTGCTCCTCAGATGAGCTGTCATGTCCAGTAGATTAACTGATGTTCACACTGGGTCAATCACACTTCAGCAGTGATGTGTTTGTTGATCATTAAAATGTGTGAAGTGAATTCTCCGAAGTAGAGTGACACCAGATTCACCTGCAGTGTGAACGTGAATCAGCATCCCCAGAGCACACCTACATATTATGAACTGGCTGCGGACAAACGGTAGTTTAAAGGCATTTACAAGCTGGTGTGACCTTTTAAGGTTTTTTCCAGTTCTTTTGGACTGTTTCAAGAGTTCAAAATGGTTTGTCAAACCACTCTGGCTGGCAAACATTAATGTCATTGTAGCCGTTTTTTGTTTGGAATTATGTCACACCAGTTTGATCTTCATATATTGGAGGCTATATATGATGATGATGATGTGATTTCAGAAGCTGTCTGTCAAACTCAATTCAAAATCAGAATGTTCTGTTCTTTCAGGAACCGAACAGAAACAACTAAATCTGCAGAGTTCTCCATGAGGTGCGATGACAAGAAGCTGAGAACATCAGGAGAGCACATCAGTCTCAAGTCATGATGGAGAAGAACGAGCCGCCCGTCTCGCCGTCCTCACCGTCTCCGTCTGTCCTCCAGCACGTCATTCCTGCTCGCATGAGTTCCCCTGACGCTAATGCGTCTCGTGAAGCAGAGAGCCGTACGGACGCGACACCCAGCGCAGCCGAACCAGAGGCCACGGGAGCCGAGATGGATCAGGCGACAACACCTCGACAGAGCTCCCCCGTCACATCCACGGACTCGGGTGCTGAACGCGTGTCCTCATCCTCGTCCTCCTCGACGTCCCTCCCGCCCAACATCCCGGTCATCAGCCTGGCTCACAGCAAACCCCCCATGCCTCCCCTCTCCATGCTGACGGCCCTGCACCCCGCTCCGCATCTCCCTCACGGCCCCGCGGAGCTGCGACTGGCGCAACTTTCCTCGCTGTCTGGCGCCGGACCCGCCGCGGCCCTCCTGCCTCCGCCCTTCCTGCAGACGCACCCCTTCATCAGCAGGTGAGACGCGATTAAACCCACAATTATTACCCGTTATATTCCTTCACCGCACGTCAAGAGCTTCTTCATTTGTGTGTTTTGAGTTGGAAATAAATCAGCACCTGATGCTGGTGAGCTGGAGGGTGTTGCGGTGCAGTGTTAGAGTTATTCATGTCTGGAGCACAAACACTCCAGGTTAATAGTCTTATCGAGAATCAGGATAAAAAACAAACTAATGTTATGTTCTCCTGTAAACCAGAGACTTGTTGAACCTCAGTAAATATACAGCATTGTCTCAAAGCACCGTGGACAGAATGAAGACAGAATGAAGTCTGATCTATCTGAGCTGTGCGGCTGTAATGAGGACAGAATGACGACAGTCACGTTTGTCTAATCACTCAGGATTGCTTTTATAGATTTCTCTTTGTCATGCGTCTCCTTATGTCGCAGTGTTTTCTATCTTTCTCTCAGCTCTTTCCTCGGACCATCTGGAAGCTTCGGGATCTTCGGTAACGCTCGAATGAAGAGACGCCCATCCACGCACTTCGAAGTGGACCTCAATGACGGTGCGTCTTTTAATTCATGAATGTTTCGTGAAAACTACTTGTGAGGAGGCGCATGTTGTTTTTACTCTTCTTAACCTTTGGTTCAGCATCTTCATAAAACCAGATGAATTTAGCATGTGTTGAAGTTCAGCTGTATCTAACGTGGTGTTTTCCTCCAGGTCCTCCTCAGAAGTTGGCTCGGCGCGTCTTCACCAACAGCCGCGAGCGCTGGCGGCAACAGAATGTCAACGGCGCTTTCTCTGAGCTCCGCAAACTCATCCCGACCCATCCGCCCGACAAGAAGCTCAGCAAGAACGAGATCCTGCGCCTCGCCATGAAGTACATCGACTTCCTCGTCCAGCTGCTGAACGACCAGACGAGCGATCAGACGCGGAAAGGCACGACGGAGGTTGCGGCGGAGGGACGGGAGGAGGACGGGAAGAAGGACGGAAGCGAGGCTTTGGGAAACGGCGGCTCCCCGTCCCGTAAAAACAGAGACTCCACGGACTCCGTGACGGTGCTGACGGGGTCGTCCGGCTCCAGTTGTTACGGCGACACGGACAGCGAGGACAGCACGGGGCCGCGGACCTGCGGCGTGGAGACGAAACACGGCGGGATCACGGAGAAGGTTCAGGAACAGATACTGACGGTCACAGCGAGCAGCTACCAGCGGTGACCAGCACTGACACGCTGGAGGAATATCCAACCCTCTGTGCATATGACAACCTGACAGGCAGTTTACTTTTTGAACATTTTCGGATCAGGTTAAGTTCATGGCTTGCATTCCTGATCCACGTTTTGTGTGTTGAGTTAGCTGTGTCACGTGATCCTTCATGTCCGCCACTTCTCCTTTTAATTTCCTCTCGCTGGTATTGGAAGGAGCTGTATGTGCGGCTCGGTCAGGGAATAAGTAGAGCGTGTGAGTTCCTCGTGAGATCATGAGTACCTCAAACTTCACATCTGCGACTGTCTGAACCGTTCTGACTGGATTATTTAATAATGTGTTGATCTTTAGCATCACAACTCTTTTCTGCTAAATGGAGACGAATGGAGAACAGCTCAGGATGTGCTAGCTCAGTGTTCACACATCATGTCCTCTGTGGGCATCTCAAGACCTGCAGCATCTTCAGGAGAATCTGATGGGAAGTGACCGATCACAATCTTCGTTAGCTCCGTCTGAGTTAGCAAATGTTTGAATGATGTGAATATGGATGTAAAGCTGTTCAGAAGTTGTAATTATGTGGCTTGTGTTGAAATAATTTTGGTTTGAATAAATTAAACATGATAGTTTTCAGAGTTTCTCTCTCGTTTTCACTTCCTAATAAACATAGGAAGCCTTTAGCACTAGTGTACCATAATTAAAAGCGTTAGGTGTGTAAGTGATTCACAGAGAATGATGGGAAGTGTAGTTTTAAGGCACAAGTCTGAGTTTATGAACTGGATGAGCGAGTGTTTCAGCTGCAGAGCTGTTCTTCGTCAACACAAATACAAACACAATGAACTTTGTTCAGATTCAATCTGATTGGTCGCCTGGGTTGAAATTCATGTTCCAGGATGTGATCGTCTACGGTACGCCAGGAAATGCCAGGGTTTGGCAAATGCCATAGTCTACCATACACAAACACCAGCCCTTTCATGCTCCATAATAAAATCATTAAAATTGTATGTAGTAGCTCAGTTGTCAAAGGTAAATGTTGAGTAGTTTTTATTATTAGGCATGTTGTGAAACACGCGTGTTATTGTCAGTGTCTTGATTTCATGTCATTGCCTTTTTACTCGTATAGTAAACACTGCTTCAACAGGTCAAATGCTCACTAACCCAGCTGATGCTGTAAAACGGTTTTCTGCAGCGGAGGGTCAGCGGGCGTCTGTTCTCGAGCGGTTCTCCAGGGTGGACGTGTCTTCTGCACTTATTGTGTCCCTCGGCCGGTCGTCCGGAACAGATGGGACGTCCTCTGGCTCTTGTGTGATTAGGATTTTCCAAGATTTTTCATCATAGAGAGCCGGGACAGGAAAATAATTTTGTTTAAAAAAAGGCCCGTCCTGTAGCCGGATGCAGTTTATCCATGACAGAACCGTGAGAATACGAGCGGGATGGAAAAACTGACGCTGTTTAGCCGTGCTGTTTTTCCCACTGCAGCTGTGGCTGTGTGTGCGTGTGTGTGTGTGTGTGGGGTCAGAGGTCAGAGGTCAACTGTGGGTTTGATTGCCTCTCGTCTCTCCTGTCGTATCAGGTGTCCAGGAAGCTCCTACAGTTGCTGCTGTCTCATCGCCAGCCAACCGACTTCCTGCCGTGGCCGCTGGTGGCGCGCAGCTATGAAGAGGTGGGAAGAAGAAAAAGTGAAAATCATCCTCTCCATTTCAGCTCATCCGTCACACGCACACACTCCTGCAAACCGCATGGCAGAAAGGGAAACTTGCATAATGCTGTAATTCAGGCTTGAATGACACGCCGCAAACGCCCGCTTGGGCCTCAGGACGCCGCGTGTCGCACTCGACGGGATGCGCTCACGTAGTTGAGGGATACACGAGGGCCGTGCAGCGAGCGTTTCCCGTCTCTCTGTGCTCTGATACCGAGGCCTCTGGGGGGGCAAATGGCTGTTGTGAGACGCCGAGATAAACCCCCCCGATGCCCCCGGAGCAGGGCATTATGGGTACCACACCCTCAGAACTGGCACTGCGCTCGGCCACCTGCACGGTTTCATCATGCCTGCAGTGGTTGCCGCGGTTACGACATCCCTGATGACACTGAGCACTTCCTCTGGCCAAGGTCTCTCACAGACACACACACACACAGGGTTACCCAACCTCTGAGTTTCTGTGTTAGAGTTTGGACACAAAGTGTAACCTACGGCTAAAATTATGCTGCACGTTAGTTTTAGAGGAAAATGCAAGCATTATTTAATAAAGTTGAGATGTGTTAATTGAAAACTCAGGATGCACCTCATGAGTTTAAAGGGGTCATTGGATGCCCATTTTCCACAAGTTTATATGATTCTTTAGCGTCTTAATGAAAAGACTTTATACTTTGGTTAAAAATTCTCAATAGTAGTGTAAGAAACACCCTTTTACCTTGTCAAAATCAGCTCTGCAAAATTTCAGCTCATTTTAAGACATGCCACCTTTAAATGCCATCGAGTTCTGCTTGCCCCGCCCCTCTCTAGGATTATGTTTACTTTACCGCGTTTAGCTGCATTTAGCCGTGTTTATCAGCGAAACTTGCCAACAAGCACATTATTAAAAAAGGCCATTTGCAAAGATGCATAAAAAACCCTTCTACTCACTTCTGCTGTGGGTGAAACTGCATCAGGAATGAATTACATGAACATAGACGCATATGTAGATCGGGATCGGCACTTTCCATTTAAAAACGAAAGTAACGTTCTCTGCATCTTTAGCGGCTCAGATGTCGGGAGTAAATGACGACTGCTGTGTTCATTATTACATCCAACAACAGAACACCTCAATCGCTCAATTAGAGTCTTCCTCTGCACCTGATGGTGATCACCTACACAATGGTGATCAGAGTCGGATTGTTTCAGCTTGGTGAGGGCGGAGCTAAGGTAAGGGCTCATGTCAGTCAACTGTGTATCTTCACAATGACAATAAGCTAAGAATGAACTGATTTTAAAAAGGGGATTTTACTTTTAAAGATTAAAAAAATACCACTGGGTGGATTTTTATCATTGTAGGGTGGTTGTGTACACAAACTGACAACACACATTAATGTTCAAACAACATGGAAAAGTTAGTTTTGCACCTGATGACCCCTTTAAGAGAATATTTACCCATGTGAAAAAGCTCAGATATAAAAGTTTGGTAGTACTTCATTTTATAGTCCTGTTCCACATGTGCACACTACTTACTTATTATAGTGATTACAATAATTGGGTAATAACTAGATACTAACCTAAGTACATTTACTTGAGTAATTTTTTGTACTTTTAAGAGTAGATTTCCCTTATGAAAATTAACCATGGTTTTATTACAAATAAAAAACAACAACAGCAACAAAACACACACACACACACACACACACACACACACACACGGTAACTACACTTTTAGTATAATAAAAACATGGTTAATTTTCATAAGGGATAGGTATTTTAACTTGAGTACATTTCTAACAAAAAAAACTGTACTTTTACTCAATTATATTGTCAATTCTCAAATATAAGTAAATTCATTTTGCATCTTCATGATAGTTGATCTATAATGGGTGATGGGCAAGTAGTCTAATGTTAGTGCCCTGATAGCACACGTACATCTCAGAGACGGCTATTTGACGTCTGCATTAACATCTGCAAGACGTAGTTTGCTTATCTGCAATACGTTTATTGGACGTTTCCAATCAGATGTCAAATAAATGTCTTTAAGATGTTTATGATTTAGAATGTATGTTAAACAGACGTCTGCCAGATGCTTTCCAGATCAAGAGATCTTTAACAGACGTCTTGCAGACGTACGTGTGCTATCTGGGTATAATCTATTATTTACTCATAAAACCCATGTATGTGTATGTGAGCAGCATGAAAATATTCTGTATGAATGAACATAAATGTCA
>NC_133372.1:485581-505887 GCF_049309525.1 Garra rufa | reverse complement strand
GTGTTTATTTGAGCACTTCAGTCAGTGAACAATCAGCCTACAAAACGCTAAAATAAATCAAATAAATAATACATTTAAATATGAATCTAGCCTAAATAAGAATGTTAAATCGGCTATTTAAGAAATATTCGTTGCAAACATTACTAAAACCTCGCCCGGACCTTCTCCGACAGCTCATCAGATTTACTGTCTCGAGTCCGACTGGAACCGGTCTGTTTCTCTTTCTCTTCCCCACTGCACAGCTGCTGTTTTTAATAGCAAAGTGATTACATTTATTTTCGTTTATTTAGGTTATAAAGTTAATTTAGACATATATTTGGAACACTTTTTATTTGTTAAATTTAAGTTTTTGTTTTTTAAAGTAACGACCAAGTCATCACGATTTCAATTAAAACCCATAGATATAAGCACGCTTTGCAGAACATGGAAGCGCCAGCCAGCGCTATGTGAAACTTCATTTTTGCTCATAAAGGTAAGACTAATATATCATCCGAAACTGTAAAAAAATAATTTAAATAATTCAAATCGAAAACAAAACTCTTCCAATAGCTATAGGCCTAATGCATATGCATTTAGGTATTAAAGCCGCGTCAATGAGCAAATGGCATCAGGATCGTCAACCAGTGGCGGTTCTAGACAAATTTGACTAGGGGGGCCAAGGAGGGGCCAGTGTTTAACCAGAGGGGCACATTAAAAAATGACAACAAGTGATATTTAAAGATTATAAACTTTATTTTACTTTAAAATCATACAAACATTTTAGGGATGCTCATATTGACCGTTCACTGTTAATCGACAGTAAGAAGTACTATAAGTTAAACGGTTTAATTATTTTTTACGTTTGCTGCATGGTGAAAGAAAAAAATAATGTTTACTCACGGGCGCGTGTGGACACGTGCAGTGCGGCTGTTTAGACATATTTTGATGAGTAAGCACCTGCTTTACCTTCTCTTAGTTTGTGTAACTGATGTAGTAGCCTATGTGCTGCACGATAGCAACGGCGATGTTGCGTTATCAGAGAGTGAATCCATGAATACATGAATTCAAATTCTGAATTAATTATAGTCTTAAAAGTGCGCGCTCCCCTTACAATCACTGGAAAGCTGTCACTCATACATTACTGTAGTTCATCGCAATCTCTCAAAGTTAATAAAAGGTAATGAAATCACATTTACACAGTACAATTAATCTCTTATTTACATCATGTCTACACTTTCTTTGTTTTAATGAGAGAGTTCTCAGAGGTGTAGAGTTTCAGCAGAACTAAACCGGCACTTGATCACAATGAACAGCTGTATATTTTTATTAACTAACGTTAACAAAGATTTTACAAAGCCATTTACAAACTTGATTTAATTATCAGTGTGAAAAACAAAAGTAACACGGTTTTGTGCAAGAACAACAAGTCACTCACGAAATGAAATTGTTTTGCTTACTTTCGACTCTTGCAACAGGAGAAATAAATCGTAGCTCCTCTATCCGAGAGTAGTTCTAATTGTTGCTGCAGTGTTTGTGTGCGCCGCTCTAATTTACCCATTTAAGTAGAACGATGCGTCGCATTAGTTCCGCTTTTGGCGCTCGTGTGTAAAACCATAATTAATTTATTTTATTTTATTTGGTCAGTACGGGGGGGCCACAGGGGTGGCCAAGGACATGTCTACAGGGGCACGGGCCTCCCTTGGCCTCCGTGTAGAACCGCCACTGTCGTCAACTTCATCTTTGTGTCAAATACTAGTTTTTTAATAAATAATTCAAATATCTCCCTACTTTTTCCCCGACACATTCATGGTAATTATTTTTGCTGGGGCTTTGCGGTCAGCTTTAGCCTATGCGTGCATTTAAAGCAGAGGCGCAGTTGTCATTACGACAGTCACAGCCCTAGTTTTGCTTAAACCATTTAAGTGGGCCCGACTGTACTTTATAGTGTCTCTCAAATATTACTAAATTTCTCTCTCTCTCTTTTTTTTTTTTTTGTTGCTGTTTCTGTGTTAGTGGCGCAGCAGTCTGATCTTCTTCATTCATATTTAAGCGCAAATGAGAACCGTTTTGCGGGGGATGCAAGGTGTATGGAAAAAAAAAAACGAATATTGAATCTCAATTTAAAATCGAATGCCAACCCACCGAACGAATATTAGTCCTACTAACAACCAATTTTTTTTAAATAGTAATTTACTCGTTTGTTTAATTTCAACAAAAATAATATCCTATGGGATTTTTAAAAAGTGATGTGAGTGGCAGTGTGTGTGTGTGTGTGTGTGTGTGTGTGTGCGGGAGGCAGAGCGGCAGAGAGATGCGACAGAGTTGCGAAATTGCAGGCGCGGCTCGAAATGGCTGTTATTTCAAATAGTGTAGCCTACCATATTTTAAACTAATCGGTTAACCGGTTTCAACCGGCTAATGAGGCTCGGTGGTCGGTCAAGAAATTTTTTAGTTTTCGCCATCCCTAACTGGAATTGACTTAAGTTATGTTTGAGACACAATCAAGATGTTTCAGGAAATCTCAAAAGGTTAAGGTAAAAGGACAGAAAACATCAGACAGAAGTAGTGAGTTTGATGACGTCTTTAATAGAAAACAGCAAAGTGATTTTACAAGCCAACACACTCCACCATGACAGATTTAGCATGTTTAGCCAGTTTAAATAGCAAACGTGAAGCCTATTTACAAGCTCTACAGCAGATTCAGTGTAACAACTCTGACTGACGATGAGCCCCTTACTGGACGTGAAACGACTCGAATGAAGGTGACAGAATGAATCTACGAATGAGTTTAGTGCAGACGATCTCCAGCGGATCGGAAACACCGGTGAAGAACGGGGGAAGGCGACGGCGGGGGGAGTATCTAACCCTAACCAGAGCTGACGGATTCCTGGGCTTTGGCTTTGCTCCTGCGGTTTTTAGAGGACCGAACTTCCTCCATGAGATCTTTCAGATACTGGATCTCTCGGCTGATGGAATCGGCTTTTTCTTGGAGCTCGCGGTTTCTCTTCTCCAGCTCGGAGCACTCGGAGTTCAGCGTCTCCTGCTCGCTGCGTTTCTTCTGCCGGTAACGAGTCGCTGCCGTTTTGTTCTGCTCCATCTTCTTCAGTTTCTTCTCCACCACTTTAGGAGCGCCGGGGGCCTTTACGCGGCTCGTGGGGGCCGGCGTGGCGTCCGGGTCGGGTTTGGAGTAGGGTTTGGTTCTGGAGGAGCCCGCGGGCTTCGGTGAGGGTTCGGGATCTGATTGGTGAAGTGGAGATCCGGAGACGGAGATCCCGCTATCGCTGTCGGATGGATCGCTGCTCGCCTCCTCTTTAGGAGCCAGCAGGAGCACGATGTGGGATGGAGTCAGCATGATTTCTGCGGACTGGATCACAGACACCTCGCTGCCCAGCTCCAGCGTGTAGGTCGGATCAAGAGACCGCGCCGGAGACGGAGGCTCGGATTTGACCTCCACGGGCTCCTGAGGCCCGTCCGCCGGTTCCGGGAGAGGAAGGTCGAGGGGCAGAGGAGGCAGCGGCAGACCCAGCTCCGACGAGTCGAACGGGAGCGAATCCAGGTCCAGATCCATGTCGGTGTCCAGACAGGCCAGCAGCTCCTCTGGGGAACTGGGAGGCTCGTCTGAATCGCACGATCCGATGAGAGAATCCAGGTCAAAGTCATTCAGGTCTAACTTCTCCGTCATCCAATCCATGCCAGAAAACGCATCGCCTGGAGGACGAAAAAGAGAACATTTTAGTAAAGGTGATTCATGTCGAAATGCACGTTCTAGTATAAAATTGTCAGCTTGTGTAAATCATTGATCATTAGGAAAACACCCCAAATCATGTAAACTATGCAGCCAAACCAGTGATACACGTCTGTGTAATGGACTAAACCTGATTTGAAAAACATCATTTTCACATTACCTACACATATATACGGCAGTGTTCATCTAGTAAATGGTAAAGAGAACTAGTAAATCTCTGAAAAATAGTATGCAGCACATTTGGTTTTTACTAATGGTTGCATTTTAGTTATTATCAGTATTTTAAATGTTTTTATTTCTTTCCATTTTAATTTTAAAGTTTTAGTAATTTAGTTGGACTTATGCCAATTTTATTTATTTAATATTTAATGTTCCATGAAAATATTTTATAAATTTCCTACCATGAATATATCAACTTAATTTTTTTATCAGTAATATACATGGATAAGAACTTCATTTGGACAGCTTTAAAGGCGATTTTCTCAGTATTTAGATTTTTTTGCACCCTCAGATTTTAGATTTCAAAATAGTTGTATCTCGGCCAAATATCATCCTAACAAACCCTACCATCATCAGCTTATTTATGCTTATTTATTAACTTTAATAACCCTGGTTCCATTCAGTTGAGTCATACTGAAAGCAATCTCAAAACTGACCAAGGCCCTTTTTTTGCATACAAGCGTAATGCATTTAGAGTTTCTAGTGCAAGCGTGCAGGGGTTCAGTGTGTAAAGTGTCACCTTTGCTCTGCTCGGACTCCGTTTGCGCGGTGAGCAGCGCAGGCGTCCAGGAGAGCGACAGCAGCTCTGACTTACACCCTACAGAAGCGGGACGAGAGGGAGAGAGGGGCGAGAGAGAGGAGGAAGATTCAGCGTAGGAAGAGGAGAGGGGCGAAGACGACCCCTCTGATAGAGCACTCTCCTCATCTTCGTCCAGAAGGGGCCCAAAGGGGTCAGCCATCAGAGATGAGGGCCCCAGGAACAGGGCCCCCATGTCCTCCAAACTCATCTGAGACACCAAGGACATGGCAGACGGTCAGAGGGGAAGCGGAGCGGGACAGGGGTTCGGGTGAGCTGGTGAACGGTGTGGATATGCTGTCTTTAGCAGCAGAGCTGTGGGTGGATGCCACAAGGGACCTGAAAGAAACCAGAGGATATCACATTACAGAGACTGAAGAATAAAACTGGAAATTAGATTTTTATTTTTATAAATCACACTCAGTTTTGAAGCTCTAAGCAACTTTATATATTGTTTTGCATAGTTTGCACAGGGTTCATTTACCTCATATTAGTTAGGCAAATCATAAGCGTCACAAAGGAACCAGTTTTTAATTCACAACCCTTGCTGGAGGCAAGATTTAACAGGAAAAAACTGGCATTTTAATTCACTTTCTTGCTGTTTAACCAGTTGTGATTGCAAGCACTGTAAACCAGTTTATCCAGTCTCTAAACTGCCTAAAGGCGTTCCAGTTAAACCAGAGGCCATCTGGGAGAAACCTGAGCCACATTCACTTCCCCATTACTAATATTTACCAGCCCTAACCTTCTCGTCTTAACAACTATTATTAACACACACTAGTAGTTCCCCCTAGGCAGGAGTTTCCCCGCCCTTCCCGAAAACATTTCCTAATATGGTCATAAGTACGGGAAGCCCCGCCCCCCGGTTCCTGCGCGAGATGAAGGTGCCCCTGACGCCCTCGCGCCATTTCCAGCGCTCAGCATGCGGCCGCGGTCACGAGAAAGGAGCGCGCGCGCCATTTTGAGGTGCCACGTTGCCGCTCCGCCACAAGAGACCGAAAAAGTCCGAATGTTTACTTTATTGATTAGCTTGATTAGCGCGTGTCAGACTGTTACATCACGACATAAGCATCAAAACAAAGAGAGATCGTTCGAACACAAGAAACACAACAACACTGTGCTAGTGCTAAACGTCAAATTAGGCTATTTATAACTAATGCTAACAAATAGCTGAACGATTTTTTCGACTGAATCAAATATCAAGTGTTGAGAAGTACTTACGCCATTTTGCCAAATAGAGCCAGTGCACTTGAGCGCTGCACTGCCGGATTTGCCGCTGCGATTGTTGCCGCTGCGAGCCGCTAAACTGCCATGATTCCCGCGGGAGAGCTTCGTGCGGAGAGACTAGAGCGAGTGAGAGAGAAAACGTAGAAACGGCAGCGCTTCAGCTTTTATACGCGCGCATCACACCCACGCGGTGAGCTTCCACCGCACCCGTTTGCTCGTATCACTCCGCCAATATCTGCTTGCTGATTGGCCTCTGCGCCTGTCAATATTGAGCAAACAAGTAGTACCTAAATATTTACGTTCTCACGGGATGTAGGTCAAGCGCCAAGCTCTGACAGGAAACAAAGGCGTCGAAATGACATTATTAGGTTAAATATTCTGAATAAAATAAAACAGATTTTAATAACGATTTACTTTAAGATTTTATTGCCAAAGGAAGCTGATGCTAATTTAAAGTAGGCTAATTCCTACTTTTCCGATCTGATTATTAATAGAGAAAAGAGTGTTAAATACACACGAAATGCTTTACATATGTTAGTAATTAAAGCAAGCAGCAATTAAATCTCAGGAAAATCTTTTATTGTTATTTTCGACACTTTTGCGAAACTACAACACGTCTACACGAGAGTAAAACAGAGTTTCTGAAACTGTCGGAGTCTGGCCTCTAGTGATCATCGATGAAGAGACAGCTCTTTGTATTTCCTGCTTGTTTGGTCTGATTATTGATTATGGAATGGAGAAATAATGGTTACATGAAATGCCCAAAATATTCTAGAGCTTCAGTCAAGCAGCAATTCAGTCTTAGGAAAATCTTTTTTATTATTTTGACACTTTTGGAAATGTACTACAACACTAAAACACATGCCAAAGTTAGAAGTAGTATATTTTTGTTTAATGCAAATCTTATGGTATTTTCATGGCAAAAACAATGAAAGAAATAGGCCTACAAATATAACAAATACAATATATAACAAAAAGTTTCACACAAGTTTTTTTTACATTAACATAATTATGATAAAACTTTTGGCAAAATTAAACAGCTCATTAAGTGAGTTCACTTAAGCAGAAGAATCCAGTGAAATATGTTTGACAGAAAGGGGAATCTTGCAAAACATACATTAAGGAAGGTCTTCACCTTATTTAGGATATAGGAAAATATTTGGCTGAATTTCAATTATTTGAAAATCTGGTATCTGAGAGTGCAAAATTTTTTTTTTGAGAAAATTGCCTTTAAAGTTTTGCCTTTAAAGTCCATAATTAAGTACTTAGAAATGCATATTCCCATTCAAAAAGTAAGTTTTGATATATTTACGGTAGGAAATCTTCATGGAACATCGAAAAATCAATCATTTTGACCCATACAATGTATTGTTGGCTATCTCTACAAATATACCTGTGCTATTTAAATGTGCATGTAACGATTATTAACAGGTCTGATCTCAGAGAGAGGAATTTAACATTTGTTTACTTCCTGATTAAAAGCCTCAGTTACAGCTGGATCAGTTCACTCATTTCCTGAAAGACAAATATGGACTGGAACCCAACAAAAGATAATACTATGAAATAGATTCTGTAGATCCAGTTTTTAAAGAGTCCATTTCTTGAAGACATGGTTTGGATTCTGTAAAAATTATAGAATCCTTTTGTTGTGCTTTTTTAACGTATTCCAAAGCCAATAGCAAAGCACTGCGTCAGCTGTGAAAATCAAAAACTCTCTTGGCATACAGACTCCAGTCCCCATTGCTGCATGTTACACCATTTTCAGCTTTGAGCCTAACCCTAAATATAGGTGAACGTAAAGGAGATTGACTTTTTATGTTCAAACACTGCTGTCTGTATACATTAGAATGAGCCACTTCTTTCTCCTGATGACCTAAATCCATCTTGATTCTCTAAATGTGGTTTACACCAGAACACCAGAAGGTCTGATACCTTTTGGTTTGCTCTCATCTCTAGTGAACAAGCAGCAATCCTTATGTTCACCATTATACACTATTTCATATCTCCATCTCTGAGAGCAGGTTCTCTCTCATGTCCATCAGCTCTTCAAGGCCGGCCTTAATCTGTCCTGCCACCTCCTGGATCTGCTGGGCGAATCTGGTCTTGGACTCTTTCTTGAGTTTCTGTGAATCCTGATCGGTGAAGTAGAAGTCCATGCCGAGAGCAAAGCCCCGAACGACGCCGGAGGATCTGTTCATCACGCTGAGCGCGGTCGACGTTCCTCCTGCTTTCCTGAGCAGACGCACGATCTTTGCGGATCTCACGTTCACTCGCTCCAGCGTCAGCAGGTCATACTGTCTGAGCTTCTCCATCTCTTTGTTAATGTTATTTAAGTAACATTCAATGTCTTCCATCTCCCTTTGGTACTCCTGCAAGATCGTTTCCACCTTCTTCCGGACCTGATTTTTCTTGACTTTGTTGGTGATGGCGGCCGAGGCCCCGGTGACCCCTCCTGCGGCCGCGACGCCGACCCCGACCGCCGTGATGGCCAGAGACGCTCCCATAGTCACGGGGGACAGGAGGATCCCCGCCACCGCCGCCACTCCGCCCACGGCTCCCGTAGCTCCTCCGGTGATGCCCGCGATCCTCACGCCTTTGTGTGTCTTATCCACCGCGTCGGCCACTTCCTGCAGCTCAGCGGCCTGTCGTTCCAGAGCGCTCGCACAACTCGGCAGATGAGAAACAAAGTCCTCTAAAGCGTTTGTGAAACCTTCACTTTTACGCATGAAGCTCCTGCAGACACACAAGAGCAAGAGGGTAAATGTCTCTTATGCTCTGCATTTATTTGATCAAAAATACAGAAAAAAACAGTAATGCAAAATGTTATTACAATATAAAATAATCATTTTTATTTTAATAAACTTTAACACATAATTTATTCCTGTGATGCAATGCTGAGTGTCACATGATCCTTCAGAAATCTTTCTAATATGCCGATTTATTATTAGAATTATCAATGTTGGAAACATTTGTGCTGACAAATATTTTTTGGGACCTGTGTAGCTTTTTCCAGGATTCGTTGATGAATAACAAGTTAAAAAGAACAAAATTTATTTAAATTTATGCGTTCACTGTTTATTCATTCAACACATCCTTGGTGAATAAAAGTATTAATTTCTTTCAAAAAAAGAATAAAAACATACTGATCACAAACTTTTGAACAGTACTGTATATTGTTAGAAAACCTCTCTAATTTAAATGAATGCTGTTCTTTTTAACATTTCATTGATCAAAGAATCCTAATAAAAGTATCACAGGTTTCAAAAAAGGTTTCCAACACTGATAATAAATCAGAATATTAGAATGATTAATTACAGATATAAATTAATAGAAAAACATTATTTTACATCGTACTAATATTTCACAATATTACATTTTTTTCTCTATTTTTGATCAAATGAACACAGCCTTGATGAGCAGAAGAAAAAACCATTGAAAAAGCTACTGATCCCCAACTTTTTGTACGTATACTTTAAAGACATAGAATGTGTATATTTATACGTATCTCTGTGGCTTTACTTTACCTGAAGTCTGAATCTGACACCACTGTAGATTCTCCTGACATGAACAAAAACAATTTTTTTGTGGTTTAATGTCTTACCAACAGAAAATGAAAAAAGTGATGCCTACTTTTAGCACTGCGGGAAAAAGCCTCATAATGGCTGTACTCAAATAACAGACAAAGGCATTTATATTATTTTGCAAATATAAAGTTATGAAAACGTCATATGAAGCCGTGTATTTTGTGTCTTACTCAAAGTGTTTCTCGTCTGTAAGCATTTTGTTTCCTGATGGAAAGAGAGCAAAGCTTCAGTCTTTATTATTCTGACACTTCAGTCACACTTGTGATGATCTGTGACTGAAGTGAACAAATAAATGTATATTTTTAATCTTTTCTAAAGGTTTCTCATAATTTTAGAATCACGTTTAGGAGAGTAAATGACACACGGACAGAGTTCATACCTGTGGCTCAATGTTGCGAAACCGTTGGACCAAATGATCCGGCAGAGCTGCTATGACAATCATATTCTTCTGTATTTTGGGATGCTAGGATGAAAAGTCAAGATTTACAATTTAAAATATAAGTATTTATTTATGAATATGCTATTGACAGTGTTGGGGAAAGTTACTTTTAAAAGCAATGCGTTACAATATTGAGTTACTCCTTAAAAAATTTACTAATTACGTTACTTAGTTACATTTTATAGAAAGTAATGCGTTGCGTTACTTTTGCGTTACTTTTTAAATCTGGGCAGGGCTTGCTCATTTTTTTTATATAAAAAGTTGTATTTTTGTCAAATAAAAAAGCCTTTTCACAGCAAAAGCCTCAGTCTTAGAGAAAAGTAAATTGTCGTCTGTACAGTAGACCGCAGAAGAACAAAAGAACAAAACTCTTCAGCAATAAAAAATAAAAACAAATGTAAGATTATCTTGAGTCGTTTTTGCTTATTAGTATGGATGAATTGGATCATCGAAGGTTGATAAAGTGGGATTTAAATACATAAAAAATGACGGTTTTTATTTATTTTGAGGAATATGTATCTGTTTTTTAGTGAGTGAGACTAAAGTAACATCTTACAATTTCTCTCAACAAAAAAAAAAAGTAATATTATTACATAACATGTGTTTTTTGTAATGCATTACCCTCAACACTGGCTATAGATCACATTTGAAAGAAAAAGAAGTGACCTGTATTTGCTTCTGTTGCTGTGCCTCAGGACAGCGTGAAATGAGTTCAGGAGGATTCCCAGATTTAGTTCTCAGACGTGGAAGAGGAGGATCCACTCGTGTCTCACACACATTCTCTGTCTTCAATGACACGCAGAAAAACACACATGATGCACAAGAAACTCAACTATTTATGATGTCTGCCGTAGAGAAACTGATGTTCTTAGGTGCTTTACCTCGGTCACTGTCTGGTCTCCACTGGAGCAGTCCAGTCCGGTCTGATACAGTCCAGGATCCATCAGCTGCAATGGAAAACATCACCATTTTACACCTGAGCAGTGTTTCAGAGCACATTGAGACCGGTTTATCAGTCGGACCGGTTCCACTGCTCATTCAGATCATCACTCATCATTCTGTCTTTCACTTTCACCATCATTTACTGCCTAAATCACAAAATCATCATCTGTTTGGCTTGAACATTCGTAAACATGCTAATAATCGATGAAGACTATTGGTGCTCTCACCTTGCGGGCTCCTGGAGTCTTTCGAGGAGCAGGTTTCGGAGGAGATCGCTGCAGAACAGATTAGAAATCATTAGGACGCCACGCGTCTCGAATCCACTCGAAGAACCTGAACTTCAGGGTTTTGCTCGAAGATTGAGGAAACTACTAGTGTGTTTATGTCTGGATGACTTCTTTTCTTTTTTTAATTTCTAATAACTAGTATTTCATAAAACTATGATGCGTTTTTAAATGACCAGATTGGTACTGATATATAAATATGAATAGTGTAATAAACATATGGCATTGTAATATTATCATCACAGATCCACTGTATTTCTCGTAAACAACGGCAGTGGAAACACAACAAAATGAAAACACATGAATGACACAGACATTATAGGTTGAAAACACAAGTGAAAATCTCTTACATTGTCCATCTTCTGTGGATGATGAAGCTCACGGTCAGTGTTTCTGTCTGCGGTGTGTGAAACACTCAATCATCCGGCATGAAGAGAATGAGGCTCCGCTTCGGTAAAACACTTTCACTTACAACACAAAAGAACTGTTTACAAATGTTAGCTGGCAGTTTGTTGTTTTTGGCTTCATTGTTTGAATGCTTTATATCTAAAGGAGATTCTTTACATAAACTTGAAGATCTAGTGAGGACTGAAGTGGTTTAATGTCATGGGAATCAACCATTGTATTTGAGTCACACACGTGTAGAGCATCTTGATATTGATGGATCAATGAAAAATCTTTAACATCCATGGAATCTTTGCATTAGACAAAAGGTTCTTCAGATTTATAAAATATTCACACTAAGAAAATAAAAAGGTTGTTTTAGGAAATGTTCACTCTGGCATCACTGCAAAAACACAAACAAACAAAAACACCTTTTCTCTTCATATATAAGAGTATTTCTCTTTAGGCATGTGACAGTGCCAAATTTCATGTTGCAATAATTGCTGCCGTTTATCATGGTATATGGTATGATCGTAATATTGAAAAAGCTGCAAAAAGTGTTATAATGTAACAGGTTTAAAAACATTTTTAAGAACAGGACACTTAAATACAACGAAGCAACAAATGTTTCAAACAGATTAAAGTGCAAAACAATTATTATTTAACCTTAGTTAATGTATTAATATTAACAATGAGCAATGTTACAGAAGTTGTTGTTTTTCTTTAAAAAAAATACAACTGCTAGCTCATGTCCATTAAATAAAAGTTACAACTTTTGTGTTATTAAATGCTGAAATGAACTAGATTAATAAATGCTTCAGAAGATTTTTATTGGCAGTTTATGTTAAGTAGAGCCTTAATGTAAAGTATAACCAAACAATAATTTGCATTAAAACACTGTAAAAAGTGAACAGTTGGATCAACTTAAAAAAATTACTTCAATTGGTAACACCTAAAAAATTTAAGTTGATTGAACTAAGATTATTTAAGTGTGATTGACCACACTTAGAACATCTTAGTTCAATCAACTTAATTTTTTTAGGTGTTACCAATTGAAGTAATTTTTTTAAGTTGATCCAACTGTTCACTTTTTACAGTGAACGTTTTTTGAAAATAAATGGCATATGAAGTCTTTAAGTATTAAGGACTGTAACAAATGGCTGTTTGAAACATTTAAATCCTGTTCAGCACCATAAAGTAGGTTTAAAAGACACTTAATATTCAGTGACACTATCAGATGAGAACGCAACTAGAAATGACCTGAACAGTCGTCTGCAGAGCTGCTTATAGCTGATATTGAAATTCTCTCATATTTCCTGAATAATAAGCTGTTATTTGCTGCTGTATTATATAGAAGTCAACATTTGAAGTGGATCAAAAAAGTTGACCCTCGAGCAACAACGGGTATTGTTTTGTTTTTTAGGACAACTTTGATGACATTCAGATGTTTTCAAGCAGGTTTATTGTGTGCAAATATGCCGTGCTTGTGTGTTTTGTCTTGTGAGATCTGACAGTCATTCATCAGCGCTGAGATCTCCTCACACAGCTGCTGGTTTCTGACGAAGTCTAGTCAACTACATACAATGTTCTGCAATGAATTTATTCAATTTGAAGGTGATAGTGTGATGGAAAGACACAGAGCTAAAGCACAAGACTTTGAGAAAAAAACATTCACGACCAAACATCATGAAAACTACCTAATCATTCACTAACCCATAAGATTCAGCTGTAGTTGAGTCATGTGCTTGATGTCAAACTAACACGTTATTCTCAGGCTAACAATGAAACACTTCATCAGAGCATCTCAAGAGTTCAAGCACATTTAGCTGAAGAACATGTGGCACGCAGACAGTTTTTAAAGAACCTTTTCTATTACATCTAAAAATAACAGAATTTGTTAACTTAACTTAAAGGGACAGATCACACAAATATTAAAGGGATGGTTCGGAGTAGAATTGACTTCATTGCTATGCACTCCGAAGCCCATCTAAATACCCCATCCGAAGTTTATTTTACCTTAGTCAAACATTTATGGAGATATTAGAGTTTTCCGAATTGCTTGTTACAGGAGTGAATGGTACATGTGATGTATCTCGTAAACTGCACCACTAAACGTGCAAGTAATCTTACCAAACTTGTACAGTAGTGTAAATAGGTTATGTACTCACAAAACGCTGCATCAGAACATTTGTAAGTCCACCATGAGTGTTTTAAAAACACGTTTTACCCGATCCCTACTAGTCTCAGAAACTACAAATGGCGACACGTTGACGTCACGTCCCTGGTTTGAAAAAAGCACGTAAAAGTCCTCCTACACGTTGACATGCACACAGATGTAGTAGGAGGACTTTCACGTGCTTTTTTCAAACCAGGGAAGTGACGTCGACTTGTAGTTTCTGAGACTAGTAGTTCTCGGGTAAAACGTGTTTTTAAAACACTCATGGTGGACTTACAAATGTTCTGATGCAGCGTTTTGTGAGTACATAACCTACTTACACTACTGTACAAGTTTGGTAAGATTACTTGCACGTTTAGTGGTGCAGTTTACGAGATACATCACATGTACCATTCACTCCTGTAACAAGCAATTCGAAAAACTCTAATATCTCCATAAATGTTTGACTAAGGTAAAATAAACTTCGGATGGGGTATTTACATGGGCTTCGGAGTGCATAGCAATGAAGTCAATTCTACTCCGAACCATCCCTTTAACATTCTGTCATTCTATCAGTTCCAAACCTGTCTGAGTTTCTTTAGTTTATGAACACAAAAGAAGGTATTTCCATTAATGTGTACCCAAACCGTTGATGTAGAGGTAGAAGTCAATGTCTACCATCAACTGTTTGGTTACCAACATTCTTCAAAATGTCTTATTTTTGTGTTCAACCACTAAAAGAATCTCATACAGGTTTGTGACAGCAAACAAATGAGGACAAATGAACTACCCCTTTAATTCAATGCATCTTGGTGACAAACAAAAAACAGATGGCTTTTGTTTGTGTACTCCGGTCACACTAATAATTTGCAGCATAATTATACAGGCCTCTGGTTTAATGTCCATGTTTTTCATAATACACAACAAAAATTTAAACAAGTTCAACAGTAAAAGATTATTCCAGAAGGAGTCCAGATAGATGTGTTATTGTCCCACGGCACGCATCGGTTCTCACAGACCTTTGAGATTTGAAAAATATTCCTTCTGGAACTTCTTAAAGTCCTTCGCGGTGAAGACGGATTGCTCCTTCGGTTCAGAGGCGGACGGATCGGGCTGATGACAGGCGCGGCGACCCGAATGCTGCCGGATGATCTAAAGAAAACACACGATATATCATGACACATGATCAAGTCTCAATCTGTATGTGTGACACGATCAGTCGTCGGAGATACAGACCTTTCCCGTGTCTTTGCTCGATGTTTTATAACCAGCTCCCAGGAAATACTTCAGATTGGACTGCAGCTGATTTTTCTTCTGCTTCTTTCTGTATTCATCTGAGGAAAACAGAAGCATTCAACAGGTGGAATGAGAATCTGAAGCGTACAGAAGCAGAGCAGATCATAACATTACAGTAATAATGTTCAAACTGAAGCCTGACCTTACTGTGATCGCTACATTAGTGTTTCGAGCAGATTTGTGGATGTCTGTGTAGGTTAAGTAGGTTTGAAAAGTTTGGAGAATGTTTCGAGTAGGTTTGAGGAGATCTGAGATTGAGTTGAAGTTGTTTGGGCAGGCTTCAAAAAGAGGTTTGCATTTTTTGAGGAGGTTTAAGAGTACGGCACAGGTTTAAGGGACGTCTGAAGAGATTTGGGGATGTTTGGGCAGGTTTAAAGGAGGTTTGAGCATATTTTGAGGAGGTTTGAGTGAGATCTGCACAAATTTGAGGGGTGTCTGATGAGGTTTGGAGATGTTTAGGGAGGTTTAAGGCATGTTTAAGCAGGTTTTGAGTAGATTTAAGAAGATTTGAGCAGGGTTGATGATGTGTGAGCAGGTTTTAACGGGTTCTACACAGATGTAACGGTGTCTGGGGAGATTTAGGGACGTCTGGGCAGGTTCTACGGAGGTCAGACTCACCCAGAGCAGACCGGATGTGTTTGTCTTTGACCGTGTTTTTACTCCGTGATGATCCTCTGGGTCGCTGCAGCTGTCGGATCCGTTTATGAACGCCCTGTTTATCAGTGCTGATCTGCTCCATCAGCGCAGACTTACGACAGCTGCTGCTCTTCTTCTGTTTACGCTTTACTCCATCTACAGGGAGTAAATAACACTTTATCTATCTATTTATATATCTATATACCTATATCTATATATGCACACACACACACACACACACACACACACACACACACACACACACACACACACTTAAAGGAGTAGTTCACTTCCAGAACAAAAATGTACAGATAATGTACTCACCCCCTTGTTATCCACGATGTTCATGCTTTTCTTTCTTCAGTCGTAAGGAGATTGTTTTTTGAGGAAAACATTTCAGGATTTCTCTCCATATAACAGACTTCTATGGTGCCCACGAGTTTGAACTTCCAAAATGCAGCTTCATAGAGCTCTAAACGCTCCCAGCCGAGGAAAGAATTATCTTATCTAGCAAAATGATTGGTTATTTTCTAAAACATTTTTACAATTTATATACTTTTTAACCTCAAATGCTCGTCTTGTCTAGCTCTGTGTCTACTCTTTTAGAGATTAAAAAGTACATAAATTGTAAATGTTTATAGAAAATAACCGATTGTTTTGCTAGATAAGACTCTTCTTCCTCGGCTGGGATCATTTAAAGTCATTTAAAGCTGCTTTTAAAGCTGCATTTTGGAAGTTCAACCTCAGGGCACCATAGAAGTCCATTATATGGAGAGAAATCCTGAAATGTTTTCCTCAAAAACACAATTTCTTTACTACTGAAGAAGGAAAGACATAAATTTGTTTGGTTCACAAGGGGGTGAGTGCATTATCTGTAAATTTTTGTTCTCCTTTAATCCCATCCCTAAACAAAACAGACTCTACGGCAAAAACGATCATCTAATTACCTTTCTCGTTGAATAATTCCAGTCCTCTTCTGATCACGGACGCTGACATGATCAAACTGATGAATGAGGTAAAACTAAATGCAGATAAATACAAAGTACAGTGAAGCGCTCAGTGTTTTCGTGCCATGTGAAATCAGCGTGTGCGTCACAACAAACACTCGAGCAGAAACACGAGCCGCTGCAGGAAAGTTCCGCCGCTACTCTAGCCGTATGTTGTCACCGAGATGACAGTAGAAACGTTAAGCACGTCTTATTCTTCTTCTTCTTCTTCTTTTTGTTTTATGGCGGGTGGCATCCAACGTTAAGGTGCATTACCGCCACCTACTATACCGGAGTGTGAACCAGAGTAACTAACAGACACTTTAACCCCAAATATCCAAAGAAGAGAACTTCTTTATAATAATAATAAAAAAAAAAAAATAAAAAAAAAAAAAAAAAAAAAAAAATACCTTTTTCTTTTCTTCATTATATATATATATATATATATATATATATATATATATATATATATACACACATACTTAAATAAATAATTAAATAGTAATAATAATAACTAATCTTTATACCCTATTAATTAACCCAGTTTCCCTCAAAAATAAAATTAAAGAACTATAACTTCTTGTTTGATTGAGTATTTGTTTTACATCTAGTGTCTCCTGCATTGACCTTCTGAGTATTTCTCTTTCTGTAACATATTTTTGACAGTAACATAGTACATGATCTACTGATTCCTCCGCCTGTCTACATTCACACAGACCTGTTGGATGTTTCCCAATGAGATGCAATGACTTATTTAGTCTTGTGTGACCCAGCCTTAATCTTGATATTATATTTTCCTCCTTGGTACTTCGCCGTGTTTTCCTCATCCTTCCCACTTCCTTCTGAATGATATAGAGATGTCTGCCTGTATTTCCCTTATTCCATTTTTAGCACGTCTTATTGATTTAGTAAGTCATTTAAAACGGTCTGTTGAGTATACTCCAAATTTATTAGCAATGGATCAGTTTTCTGACCTTTATAATATTTTCTCTTATCGGTCAGTTGTTGACTCATTCTTCATGTGAGCGTTTGTCAAAACTGTAATGAACACGTGAATGTCTGTCTCAATAATTCTTAGGTTGTTATACTGCTATTCATCTCGTGATGTTATTCAGCTCCTCGAGGGATTTTTGCCAGTAGTGTTGTAATATCTCTGCCCCTGACCTGTGTTTGTTTGCCCCAGTCCAAACTTTCAACACACAAATGTCAAAACTGAGGAGATTCAGAGCACGCCTCTGTTTACTGGAGCAGAATCTCCTCAGTTTCTTTCTTACCAATGAATCTTGTTTCATTTCTGAGATTCTGGAGACTGAAAACACACGTTTGGAGTCTGTAAGTTAAAATGCTTTTGTAAAATCTCTCTAGTGTTAAATCTCAAACGAAACTTTAATAAATACATAAATCAGTGATTAATTATTAATTTGAATCTTCACAATGTAACAAATACTGTACATAGACATTTAAAATAATTGTATTAATGTTTAAAATGCAACAATACACTGATTTTAAAACAGGTTTCAGCAATTGTATTTTGGTGGTAATTGTGGTATAAGTGAAAGAATTGGAAGCAGACCGATTATTAAAGTCTTTAGTAATTCGATTACACAATACAGTTATGAAACGTCTTTACGATAACAACATATAAATGATTTTAAATGCAAGTTGTACAATACGACAAAACATTGTAATTAAACACAATATCATTTTAGGTTAGAAGAACAGACATTCTGTGGCACAGATCAACACAGGTATAATAAAACACGATAAATATGCGTAATATCGCATTTTATCTGATGATGTGTCGGAAGGGGACGCCAGAGCGACAGTAACAGCGCAGAGTCCAGGGTTACCAGGTTTTCACAACAAAACCCGGCCAATTGCTGCTCAAAATTATGCCATTTGCATTTAGAAGGATTTCCCCAGTAAAAATCGCATTCCGGGGGTAAAATACACGTTATTTGGGCCGCGGACATGAAAAACCAACCGCAGCAACAGTTTTAAAGTAACTCAATTCCGCGGGAAAACCGCGGATTTGGCAACACCGGCGCAGATATTCTGATCAGATCACAAAATCCGCAAAAGATTAATTCCTATGTTTTTTGTTTTTTTTGTTTTTCAGGAACACTTCCTTAATAAACGATAGACTTAAAAACAAACCTAAAAATACAATTTATTTATTAATTTATTTTTAGCTCATAATTAGTGTGTAAAATGGTTATAATTGTAATGACTGAAAGTAATCATGGTAGGCTACTAGTTTTGGAAAGTAAACGCATTGTTAGACAGAATACTAAAAAAAAAAAAAAATGAAACAAAAGCACGCACATCAGTCTCAAAAGGGTGCTCGACCAAAAAGCAACAAGTAAAAAATAGAAAATAGTAAAAAATAGAAAATAGAATATAAAGTCGGCAACACCTAAGCTCCAAAAGTATCAAAAATATTTATTGTTAAAACAACTTTCGCATATTTTTGATACTTTTGGTGCTTAGGTGTTGCCGACTTTATATTCTATTTTTAGACAGAATACTAAACCAGATTATTATTAAATAAACTTGACATACACTTTAACCCTCTCCAACATGTAACGTCACTGACTGCCATAAAAAGTTTATGTGACACGTTTTTCGCGACTCTGATGGAAATTTTAAGGAGCCTGAAGGGGATTTTCAGAGCAGCTCTTCTGGGAGAAGTAGACGCGGTTTCTACAGAAGCGAGAAACAGACCGCAAGGTTTTTTACCATTTAATTCTCTTCAAACGAGAATAGAGAGACAGAATGAAAAAGGAAACCCTTTATCTCGAAAACCCTGAGTAAATCAGTGATCTGAAATTTGGCTTGTGGTGAGATCATGGAGACAGCAGGTCAGTGCCTTCATTCAGTTATATGGGCTCTTCATCATCCGTCGGTTAAAAGGTCAAGACAGATCGATTATCAGAAGAAATGTCAAAGATTTACTGAAGACAAGCGCTGATAGTGTTTGATAAGAGGATGGAAAAACTGCGAAGGACAGAGGATGTGACAGCTGAGGTGTGAGTGAGTGATGGAGGATGTAGCGGCTCCTTTTTCTCGTAAACACACTAATAGTCTATGTGTGTGTGTGTGTGTGTGTGTGTGCGTAAGTGTGTGTGTGTGTGTGTGTGTGTGTGTGTGAACCTGGTATTCATCACGTTGTGGGGACCAAATGTCCCCACAAGGATAGTAATACCAGTAGATTTTGACCTTGTGGGGAAACAGGCTTATAAATCATGCACAATGAGTTTGAGAAAGTAAAAGTGTGCACAATCTCCTGTGAGGGCTAGGTTTAGGTGTAGGGCCATAGAAAATACTGTTTGTGTGTGAGTGGTTTCTAAGAACAAATGAGATAACAGATTCTTGGACAGTTATTAACATCATTAGTTGCTTTACTTTTTTGTTAATTTTCTTTATCGTTGATTAATGCTCACTGATAGCTGATGCGTTCGCTGATAGTCGTTCTTGTGTGTGTTTGTGTCAGAGCTGCTGTGGTAAAACCACAAATGTTTTTTTCCGACCTCAATCTGTAGATCACCAGTATCCATCCTGTTTTACTTTAGGCCTGCTAAACTTTATCTGAAACTCTACGCTTGTGGTTTGAAAAAGAGGTTATTTGGGGTTTGACTTCTTGTCAAAAGTTAAACTGGTTTAGCGTAATGGGAATGAGAGCAGGTTTGGTTCAGCGCTCATCGTCACCAATGTTTTTGAGTTGAACACAAAGCAGATAGAGTTTAGGATCAGCTGGACATGATCAATACTAGACTAAACTAGTCAGTCCTGCAGGGATGGAGGAAGCGAGAACAGAAGAGATGACGTATCGACATAAACTTACTAAACTAAA
>NC_133372.1:428252-485081 GCF_049309525.1 Garra rufa | reverse complement strand
TGGGAATTTTTGTTCAATTGACGCTTTCCAGTAGGCATATTTTCAATTGGCAATTTCATTTTGCACAATTTAAATGGTAATAGAAATGCAACTAGTGTGATTCTCCTACTTTCAAATGCAGGTGTTTCAGAAGAATAATTCATATGTAGTATGAATTCTGAAACTGTAGTATGTTTTAATTGTAGTGTAATCTCCTGAACATTTTGAATGTGCATTTAATGGCTGCATATGTGTGTGTGTGTGTGTGTGTGTGTGTGTGTGTGTGTGTGTGTGTGTGTGTGTGTGTGTGTGTGTGTGTGTGTGTGTGTGTGTGTGTGTGTGTGTGTGTTGGTCAGCTTGTCCCGGTCAGGTGCTCTGTAACATCAACGGTCTCTGTGTGCCGGCGTGTGACGGTATCGCCGACTGCCCCAACGGACTAGATGAGAGAAACTGTGGTAAATCCCCGTCTTTGCTGCATGCTGCTCGAAAACTTGTATGACTAATGGCAATTGACATTTTGTAACAAATTCTAAAGAAAGGAAGTGAGGAAGTGAAAATGATCAGAGTGTGGGCAGAGACATGAATATCTCTGTAAATGAGTCACTTAAATTATGCAAGAGGAAAAAAAAGCAGCGTACAGAAAAAACACTTTACTAAAAAATAGAAACGGCTGAAGTAATCTTAACTAATGTTGTCTGAATGTGTGTGTGTGTGTGTGTGTGTGTGTGTAGTGTGCATTGCTCAGTTCCAGTGCTCAGAGGACAGTCAGTGTGTGGACTACTATAAAGTGTGCGACCAGCATCCAGACTGCATCGAGGGCAGCGATGAGGAGAACTGCACACACGGTACCTCACACAACCACTGACCCTCACACAAACACTTGCTTATTTAGATATCAACCAAAACAGTATTTAGTGTGTTTAGTAACCTGTTTTCTAGCATATTTGTTTTCCGCAATAAAAAAAGCCTAACTTCCCTCAAACACGTTTGCATTCCTATCATAATGGGGACATTCCATAGTTTGTACAGTAATGGTTTTTCTACTGTACAAACTATTTTCTATGTCCTTAACCTAACCTAACCCTTACCCTAAACCCTCACAGGAAACTTTCTGCAATTTTAGATTTTCAAAACACTTCATTCTTAGTGATTTATAAGCTTGTTTTCTCATTGGGACCTAAAAAATGTCCCCTAAGGTCAAAATTTACTGATATTACTATACTTGAGGGGATATTTGGCCCCCATAACATAGTGAATATGAGTACACACACACACACACACACACACACACACACACACACACACACACACACACACACACACACTCACACACACACACACACACACACACACACACACACACACACACACACACACACACACACACACACTCACACACACACACACACACACACACACACACACTCACACACACACACACACACACACACACACACACACACACACACACACACACTCACACACACACACACACACACACACACACACACACACTCACACACACACACACACACACACACACACTCACACACACACACACACACACACACACACACACACACACACACACACACACACACACACACTCACACACACACACACACACACACACACACACTCACACACACACACACACACACACACACACACACACACACACACACTCACACACACACACACACACACACACACACACACACACACACACACACACACACACACACACACACACACACACACACACACACACACACATACATTAAGTTAAAATTAAGTTAAATTATAAAATTATTTATTTTTGACATTATTTAACACATTTAACCCCTACAATTCTCATGCAGGGACTTTACAGTTTTTTACAGACGCTAGGACACATTTCTCAATACTCAATAAAGGTCACTTTTGCAAAACTCTTCACACAATTCTCCTAACTGACTTTCAGTTTGGCAAAGCAGTTCATTTCACATTCAAAATGCACTACAACTACCAAAACACTTTATTCAGGTCTCAAATAAACTCTTTCTTCCAGAACACTAGCAAAGGTTGACAGTCGACAAACACACTTTGTCACCCACAAAACAATGTTTACATCACAATACAAACCTATTCAGCAGTTGTCTCCTTTTGTAATGAAATTGAAAGAGTAACACCTGTGCAGATGTTCATCTACCTTGAGAATCAGCTGGGGCTGGTTAAACTGCATTTTTAGATTTGAAATATGTTTCAATGAAATATTGCTCTTGAATTTTGCTGTCTTGTTCAGTTTTGCATTATGTTATTGTTTTGAACATAAGTTTCACAGTTTTGAAAACAGTATGTAAGCACGTGCAAAATGTCCTGTACGTACAAAGACTTTTGTCAGTTGTTGTGTCTGAGTGAGAAAAGAATTCATGAAATTTGAGAGATGTAGTTATTGAATGCATTTTGTGCCAAAACAATGATAATTGATCCTCAGTTTAGCCCACATAGACTTCTGTTGTGCTCACTGTGTGAAGAGTTTTGCAAAAGTGACCAAAGTATTGAGAAATGTGTCCTAGCGTCTGTAAAAAACTGAAATACAGTAGAATAACTTTCATGTAATAATTGATGCATTTACATAAGTATGAATTTAATGCAATACAAAAATGTACTATATATAAAATATAAATAGCTGTATATTCAAGAAATATCAGTCTGTGGAATGTGCCCATTTAGATTTCTAAGTAAAGGTGTGTGTGTGTGTGTGTGTGTGTGTGTGTGTGTGTGTGTGTTCAGGTGTACCGTGTTCTGACAGGACGTATGAATGTGGAGATGGAACATGTCTAAAGAAGCCAAACCCTGAATGTGACTTTATTACGGACTGTCCTGATAAATCTGATGAGAAATACTGCGGTAAGTGTGTGTGTAAGTGTGTGTGTGTGTGTAAGTGTGTGTGTGTGTGTGTGTTTTAGCATATGACACCATATATAAGTAGGGCTGTCCTCGGCTAAAAAATTTTCTGGTCGAATTTTAGTCATTCATTTTAAGCATTAGTCGTCTATTAGTTCCACATTAATTAATAAACTATATGCATCATAATAATGAGCCTTTAATTGCCTACGTAGCCTAATAAGCACAATAGAAAAGTATAAACAAGTTTTGTGCTCAAGTTCACAGAGACCGAGACTGCAGAAATCGCATCTAGTTCGCTTTAATTATTTTACAAAAGCACAACGTTCGTTGTTATTCTAAATTTAAATAAATTTAAATATTCAAAATATGTATATAAAGGGTTACTCCACCCCAAAATGATTTTTTGTTATTAATCACTTACCCCCATGTCGTTCCAAACCCATAAAAGCTTAGTTCGTCTTTGGAACACAAGTTTAGATATTTTGGGTGAAAACCGGGAGGTTTGTAACTCTCCCATTGACTGCCAGGTAAATAACATCGTCAAGACCCTGAAAAGTTTGAAAGATGTCATCAAAATAGTCCATCTGCCATTAGTGGTTCATGAAGATTTTATGAAGAATACTTTTTGTACGCAAAGAAACCAAAAATAACGGCTTTATTCAACAATTCGTCTCCTCCATGTGACTGTAGCACCATTTTGGAGAGTATCCCCTTGATTAATGACAAAATTTGCATTTTGGGATGGAGTAATCCTTTAAGTTCAGGTGAGCGCCTCCATCTGTCATGCAGTGAGTGCACTATTGTTCAACTTCCACATCTGTTCAGACACTTTAATAGCGCACATTTTTCTAGGTTATTTTTCTAGATTGAGCTGCCATGTAAAGTTGCTACTACATACAGTGCAGACCAAACGTCTGGACACACCTTCTCATTCAAATGATCGAGATGGTGTGTCCAAACGTTTGGTCTTTACTGTAGATATTTATTCAACTGAAAAAACTTGTGAAAAAATATCTTTCAGGTGGTCAAATAGCAAATAGTGGAGCTCTGCAGCCACCTACTGGTAAAAGTTATTTTTTTTACTTTTAAAACTGGATTTTCCTAAAGATGGGCAAAAATCTTACACTAAACCATGTGAAATTATCCATGTTATCCCCATGAATTAAAGTTAGAAATGTGGGTCTTTTATAAAGTGAATTTTACATTTAAAAAAAATCAGTTTTTGTATTAAAACCCATTTAAAAAATATTTATTTATTAATATATATATATATATATATAAATCACGAACCCACTGAAAACTGCACAAATGTAGAGTAAAAACTTTAATAAATCATTTGAATGAGAAGGTGTGTCCAAACTTTTGGTCTGTACTGTACATCTTTCAGATGAAAAGCCATATTTGAGGTAGAAAAAACGAAAGACAAGCATTTGGATGTCCTGCCTGATGTACTATATTACATTTCATCACCTTAGAATTATAAGGTTTTATCTGACATTTTTGTCAAAATTGAGTTATTCACATATTCTTATTCTGTGACAACTTATTTACATTATTCTATATCTACAGATCTATATCTATTATCTACAGAAGTCTATGGAACAAAAACTTTGAAGCTCTATATCTCGAAAGAGCTCAGAATGCAGATAGAACCTTATAATTCTAAGGTGACGATATATAAACCAGCTGATAACGATCTGTCCATCACCGACTGCGTGACTTCCTGCAGAATTTTTTTTTCTGCGACTAAGTGACTAGTAATATTTTGGTCGACCATGCCTCTTGATGTTGCCTAAAGGTTAGTGGACGATTAGGGGGCAGCCCTATGTATAAGTGTGAGTGTATGCGTGTTCTGATGACGTTCTCTCTGTAGACTGTGGCCTGCGGCCGTTCAGCAGTCGTGTGGTGGGCGGGGCCGATGCGGTGGAGGGGGAGTGGCCATGGCAGGCCAGTCTGCAGATCAGTGGGCGGCACATATGTGGAGGGGCGTTAGTCTCCGCCCAGTGGGTGGTGTCTGCGGCTCACTGCTTCTATGATGACGGGTAAGCATCTCTGTCTGTGTGTCTGTAGGGCTGGGAATCGATTCCAAAAACTGATTCCAAGGCGTTGAAAATCGAGGGTCGATTCCAAACCCATCAAGGGAAATCAACTCCTCATTCAGAGCACCCATCAATTTGCCTATTGCTCGCTAATAGTTATTATGAGTCTGATTCTCTTCCGTGAAAATATTTGTTTGGATAGATCATTTAAATGAACCAGGTCAAAAAAACGATTCAGAAGTTTTTTATTGGGGAACTGGTTCATGTTGTCCACAATTTTGAGCGCTGCATGACAGAATAGATCATGACGTGATCAAGGGTCTTGTTTACATCTTGAAAAAATGCTATTTTTAACTGTTCTATCAGCCAATGATAATAAGCACATATCAGTGGCCCGAGATCACATCTGATTGACAGCTACGCCACAAGCTCTTGTCTCAGTGTTGTTGTTAAAGTTCTGTTTATTTTGTTTCAGTGTATAGTTTGCTAATTTTGTCATTTGAGACACGTCATATCTTGTTCTATTCACGCAACAAACGCACTGCTGAGCTGTGGGTTATGACTAATTTTATGGGCAATGCAGACAAAATTACAATTTAGTCTGAGCTACAGAAAAATCATAATTAAGCTTCATATTACCTTTACATTCGAAAAATTTCAGAATCGAACAGCCCTATGTGTCTGTCCATGCTCCTTCCGTCCTGCCGAACACTTCTGTCTGCAGGTTCTTCTCTCCGTCCGTGTGGACCGTCTATCTGGGCAAACTGCGTCTCTATGGCAACAGTCAGACGGAGGAAGCCATCCGCGTGTCGCACATCCACCTGCATCACTACTATGACGATGAGACGCACGACTACGACGTGGCGCTGCTGCGGTTGGCGCGGCCCGTGTGGTCGGGGACTCTGGCTCATCCGGTCTGTCTGCCGCCCCAGACGCACCAGCTGGAGACAGACGTGCTGTGCTGGGTGACGGGATGGGGCGCGCTGCGGGAGGGAGGTATTACCTGTACAAACACGCTCTTTTTACTTGTACACTGTTAAAATGGACAGTTCTGACTCCAACTGAGCTGTGGTGTAGACACGTCAAAAACTAACACATAGGCTGTGGTTCAGTTCTTTTTTTTATGCCCTTCTGTCTCAATTTTACGTGTGTACATCATTGATTACGTTGCACAAGTGCCCACTATTGGCAGAACCCTTGCAATGGGCTGAATTGGAACGTCTTAAAGGATTAGTTCACTTCCAGAGCAAAAATTGTCATCCAAGTTCATGTCTTTCTTTCTTCAGTCGTAAAGAAATTGTTTTTGAGGAAAACCTATCAGGATTTCTCTCCATATAGTGGACTTCTGTGGTGCCCTGAGTTTGAACTTCCAAAATGCAGCTTCAAAGGACTCTAAACGATCCCAGCCGAGGAAGAAGGGTCTTATCTAGCGAAACCATTAGCCATTTTGTACAATTTTTTTACTGTGTACTCTGTGCACTTCAGTTCAAGACAGTTAGGGTATGTCTAAAAACTCCCTCCTCATTTTCTCCTCCAACTTCAAAATCATCCTACATTGCTGTTTCACCTTTTTTTTTGTAAAGAGTGTTTGATCTTCTTTGCACGTTCACTTTGTAAACACTGAGTCGGTAGTTCTGCAGCGATGGAGGATGATTTTGAAGTTGGAGGAGAAAATGAGATGGGAGTTTTTAGACATACCCTAACTGTGCACAGAGTACACATCCGCATCAGAGAGCTAGACAAGACCAGCATTTGAGGTTAAAAAGTATATAAATGTATTTTTTTTTTAGAAAATAACTGATAGTTCTGTTAGATAAGACCCTTCTTCCTCGGCTGGGATCGTTTAGAGCTCTTTGAAGCTGCATTTAAACTGCATTTTGTAAGTTCAAACTCAGGGCACCATAGAAGTCCACTATATGGAGAGAAATCCTGAAAGGCTTTCCTCCAAAAACATAATTTCTTTACAGCTGAAAGAGAAAGACATGAACATTGTGGATGACAATGGGGTGAGTAAATTATCTGTAATTTTTTGTTCTATACGTAAACTACTACATTAACCCCTTGAACACTTAAAATCCTTTATGGAGTTGATTTATTATATATATGGTGGTCTGTGGAGCGGAGTGGTCAAAATCAAGAGGTTGAGAGTCTGTCCGTATAAATCTCCCTCCTCCACTTCACAAAGAGGAACACACTTTAAAATGGCAGTAGGGATTCCCCCAAGGGGAAGTGCTTAGGGAAGTTCACGAGTGCGTGTCTAAAAGTGAAGTGGAACACAGCGATAACGCATCTTGTGAGTCAACACACACACATACTGCAGACTGAAAGAGACCGTTCACTTACTAATGAAAATCCTGCCATCATTTACTCACCCTCAAGATGTTCCAAATCTGTTTGAGTTTCTTCCTTCTGTTAAAGACAAAAGAAGATATTCTGAATAATGTGTGTAGCCAAACAATTGACAGCAGCCATTGACTTCCATAGTATTTTTTTTCCATAGTATTGATATCAACGGGTACCGTCAGCTGTTTAATTAACATTCCACAAAATATCTTTTTTTGTGTTTAATAGATGAAACAAACTCATACTCAATAGACTGGATGTTGAGATGTGGGTGTGGCTTTCGACTTGTATGCAAATGAGTGTGAGCTTGCAGGGGCGGAGTTTAAGAGCACTAAATGATTGAAGAAATGCTGCATACGTCAAACTAATGCTTCGCTAAAAGATCCAATTAGGACAAAAAAATAAATAAATAAATAAAACATGTACACAGATCTATAACTTGCAGTTTTAAAATAGATAAAGTGAATTTACATTTTTATGCTGAATTTAAGCGCTCCGCTGCAGTTTTCTACAAAAAAAAAGAAGCTTTATGGTGTTTTAACAGCAAATAAATTAAGAATAGTATTGTAAATTTACTGTTAATCTAAAAAAATGAAATTATTACCATTTTTTTTTTACTGTACAGTGTACAGTTTTAAATTGTTATTATAGATGAATATATTTCACAAAAACAGTGTGAATGTGACCTGAGATCAGCAGAGAGAGGGTTTTAATGTAGAGTCTAGGGTAAATTAACCTTTAAATTGTAAATTAGTTTGCATCCCTGGATAACAAAACATTAAACCACTAAAACTGCACTGCAAAAAATGCTTTTATAGCTTAGATTTTTTGTCTTGTTTCCAGCCAAAATATCTAAAAATTCTTAAATCAAGAATGATTTTCTAGATGAGTAAAAATTATTTTCTTGTTTTCAGAAAAAACAAGTCAAAATTAAGTGAGTTTTTGCTTAGAACAAGCAAATTAATCTGCCAATGGGGTAAGCAAAAAAACTCTTATTTTAAACAGAAAACAAGATTATTTTTCTTACACCATTAGCAGATTATTTTGCTTGTTTCAAGCAAAAATGCACTTAATTTTGACTTTTTTTTTCTGAAAACAAGACAATTTTTACTCATCTAGAAAATCCTTCTTGACGCTGGAGACTGAACCTAATTAGAGGTTTAAAGCTTCTGTCTCTCTGTTCCCATCTTTAAATCTCTCCTTGATCTGTGTGTGTCCATTAGGAGCGGTCAGTGACGTTCTGCAGAAAGTAGACGTGCGGCTGGTCAGTGAAGACGCCTGTGTGCGCTCCTACGGTTATTTGATCACGCCCAGAATGATCTGCGCCGGTTACCGCAGCGGAGGGAAGGACTCCTGTCAGGTGAGGCGTCACCATCATACAGGGCCTTGCAAAAGTATTCATACCCCTTCATTTTTTTTTCACATTTTGTTTCGTTGCAGCATTATGTTAAACTGCTTAAAATGACTTTTTTCCACATTAATCTACATCTCATACTCCAAAACAGGTTTGTAACAACTTTGCAAATTTATTAGAAATAAAAAACTGAAAAGATCCCGTTCCATAAGTATTCATACCCTTTTCTGGGACACTGGAAATGTATCTCAGGAGCATTCATATTGCTTCTAGATGTTCCTACACTTGGAGTGGAGTTAAACTGTGGCAAATTCATTTGAATGAGTCTGATTTAGAAAGACACACACCTCTCAGAAAAGGTCTAACAGCTGAAAATGCAGATCAGAGCAAAAACCAAGATAACTGCCTGTAGAGCTCAGAGACAGACTTGCGTTAAGGCGATGATCTAGAGAAGAGTTCAGAAACAAATCTGCTGCATTGAAGGTTGACAGAAGCATTCTCCATAATGGAAGACGATTGGAACAACTAGGACTCTAGAAAATGTCCAAGCTGACAGAGATGGAGAGGTGAAAAGGTGAGGCAAAGAATGGCAGATAATTGCCAAATGCAGATGTGCAAAGATGCTCACATCAGACCCAAAAACACTTGAGGCTGTAAAGCTGCTTCAACTATGGACTGAGTTAAGGGTATGAATACTTATGCAATCTACTTATTTCAGTCTTTTATTTTTACTACATTTGCAAATCTGGTTTGTGCTTTGTCATTATTATGGTGTATGGAGTGTAAATCTATATCTGTAAAAAATGAAGGGGTATGAATACTTTTGCAAGGCACTGTATGCTGTAGCCTAAGCATGAGCCGCTGATTTACACGCGTGTGTTTCTCTGTCAGGGTGACTCCGGTGGGCCGCTGGTGTGTCAGGAGCCGTCTGGACGCTGGTTTCTGGCCGGTGTGGTGAGCTGGGGCAGGGGCTGCGGACGGCCGGATTATTACGGGGTTTACACGCGTATCACCAAACTCACCGGATGGATCAAACGCCTCATTTCCTCCTGAGAAACACCTGAACTCTCATCTGCGACCATTTAAGTGAAAAACCTCCACAACCTGTTTCCTTGCATTCAGTTCCTGTGCTCTGAGCTTGACAGGAAATGTGGTTTGATGATGAAATGATGTTCATCTGGACTAAATATAACCTCATTTAATATCCGCTGCTCTTCGAAAGACATGATTTGATCATTTTACGCATTCTAGTTGTAATCAGTTAGAATAGAAATAGCCAAGACGTCTCAAGATGATTCATCCAAAACTGAAGCTTCTGTCGTCATTTACTCATGTTCATCCAAACATGCACGACTTTCGTTCTGTTGTGGAAACCAAAGTGAGAAATTCTGTAGAAAGCTACGGCGGCCGGCGATGACGTCACGAGGGAGAATCTACGATGACGCAGATTTATTTCACTTTTGAGTTCTTTTCCTGTAATCTAGTGTGTGAACTAATGATCTCTCTCTCTCTCTTTCTCTCTCTCTCTCTCTGAATGATGTTCAAAGCACTTTTGTAGAAAAGCAGTGCGTTATGGAGCTGACAAATTGCAAGCAATGAAATGAATGTATAAGCAATACAAATTCATATTTGCTGGAACAAATAAAGCCTTTGTACATAAAGTCTGAGGTTGTCTGTAGCGAGATCTCCGTTTGAGCGTCAGAATGGCTGCGGCTCAAGACTGACGCCTCGCGGGAATTAGCGACACGCCCCTCAAACACATGAAGAGTCACATGATGAAACACAAAACACATCTATACTTGTGTACATACTGAACTGAAATATTTGCGAGTTGACATGACCATAGTCTTGCAGGTAAACAGACAGATGGATCTTATACACTGCAAAAACATTAGAAATAGGGAAATAAGTACAATCCTGATACAAACCTGAGAGAGCACAATATAAACCTGTTTATATTCCATTGTGTTGTCACTGACATAAAAACATGTTCTTGCTGATCTACAAATTTGTACTCAGAAGTAAATGAATAAATCTGACATTTGATTGATGATTTAAGGGCATCCAGCAGAGTTATAAACACTGATAGAACTAATAATAGGAGATAAACTGCAGTTCTAACGTTTGGGATCCGTAAGTTTTTAGTTTTTTTTTTCCTAAACAAGTCTCCTATTCATTAAAGGGATAGTTCACCCAAAAATGAAAATTTGATGTTTATCTGCTTACCCCCAATGCATCCAAGATGTAGGTTACTTTGTTACCTCAGAAAAACACAAACGAAGATTTTTAACGAAAACCGGTGCAGTCTGCCAGCCTTATCATTGACCTGGATGGGCACCAGACCTTTAAAAGTAAACAAAAACATGCACAGACAAATCCAAATTACACCCTGCGGCTCGTGACGATACATTGATGTCTTAAGACACGAAACGATCGGTTTTTGTGAGAAACTGAACAGTATTTATATCATTTTTTACCTTTGATACACAGCCACGTCCATCTGTCATGAGCATCAGTCACGTCACATGAGCACGCGCTCTAGCGTAGAATACGCAAACGTCGTAAGGGGAAATCAGTGAAAAGTCCCGGATGAGTTTGCGCAAACTAACGTAATCTTTTAGCTTTAAATCGGTTTAAACAATCAGGATACGCGCAAGTATTTACCATTTTGAATAGCCGCTATACACACAATCTCTGTGCTCTGTGTAAACAATGAGTGTCGTATTCACGCGACAGATCGCTTCCGGCGTTTGCGTATTCTACGCCAGAACGCGTGCTCATGTGACGTGACTGATGCCAAACTCGTGCACATGACAGATGGACGTGGCTGTGTATCAAAGGTAAAAAATGATATAAATACTGTTCAGTTTCTCACAAAAACCGATCGTTTCGTGTCTTAGGATATCAATGTATCATCACGAGCCGCAGGGTGTAATTTGGATTTGTCTGTGCATGTTTTTGTTTACTTTTAAAGGTCTGGTGCCCATCCAGGTCAATGATAAGGCTGGCAGACTGCACCGGTTTTCGTTAAAAATCTTCGTTTGTGTTTTTCTGAGGAAACAAAGTAACCTACATCTTGGATGCATTGGGGGTAAGCAGATAAACATCAAATTTTCATTTTTGGGTGAACTATCCCTTTAAGGCTGTATTTATTTGATCAAAAATACAGAAGAACTTTTTACTGTGAAGTATTACATTTATAATATATATATATTTTTATATCTTACTAAATAAAATATCTTTGATCACACAATTTATTGCTGTGATCAAAGCTGAATTTCCAGCATCATTACTCCAGTCTTTTGCTGCTGATTTGTTTTAGAATCTGTGATACTTTTTGAAGAATGAAAGTTAAAAAGAACAGCATTTTTTTCAAAATAGAAATCTTTTTTAACAATGCAAGTCTTTATTAATATAAAAGAAAAGAAAGATTTCTATTTTGAATAAATATTTTATTCATCAAAAAAATAATAACATTGATAATAATCCTAAACGTTTCTTGAGCAGCAAATCAGTATATTAGAATGATTTCTGAAGGATCATGTGACACTGAAGACTGCAGTAATGATGCTGAAAATTCAGCTTTGATCACAGCAATAATTTACAATTGAACAGATATTCACAGCTATTTTACATTGTGATCAAATAAATGCAGCCTTTGGGAGCAGAAGAGACTTCTTTAAAGGAAAAAAAAAGATTAAAAATCTTACTCCTAACTTTTGAGATACATATATCACCAGCTCAGTATAAAAACAACAAGACAGTGGAAAGTCCCCTGGAGGATATGAAACCATGCATGTTTGTGTTCTAATTTGAGACTGATTTTGTTCTAATAGAAGAATGTGGGAGTTTTAGAGGTGAGAGATCATTTGGCTCAGAGTTACAGCAAACACAAATAAACCCAGAGAAAGAGAGAGAGCGGGGTCAGGGCAACAATCTCTGATTTCATGTTTCGTCCCACTGCCGTCTGGAGAAGCAAACGTATCATCAGCCCCTAATGGCTGAACTTCCTGCTGGTGATTCATTCTGCAGCTCAAGGCCTGTGGGTTTTTCCAGAGTTCTGGAGCGTCTGGGGAACCGCTGCTTTAAGTGGAGGAGGACGAGCGAGGATGGGGGAGGAGAGATAAACTACATGAGTGTGTGATGAAGCGTACTTGATTAATCACACACTAAGCAGAGAAAAAGAGAGAGTTTAATGTGGAACATGTCACATGTGAATGACATCTGCTCTGAATTTGTTCATCTTCAGCTCTGACTTCATTACAGTGAAGGTCAGTGTGAACACAAACACATCACATGACCTCCAGAGCAGAACATGCTGATGTTACTGATGTGTTTCTGAGACATTTAGAGGCTTAACACATTATTATGAGGACAATGATATACAGTAGTCAGCATTTAAAGTGGATCCAAACCTTTCATCACAGTTGTCCTAAAACCAAAACAACGCCCGTTTTTGTCTTAGGACAACTTTGATGAACTTTTTTGATCCACTTCAAATGTTAACTACTACATACCCTGTAAAATGATTTAGCAAAGTTGTAAATTAAACAGATAATTCGAGTTTAACAAAAACCTAGTCTATTTTAACTTCAAAAAGTGTTCCTTAACAGTTCTTTGTAATTATTTGTGACATTTACTAGCACTTTATAACTGAAAATTGATTAAAAGTCACCTACACTGTAAAAGCTGTCACCAGTTTCAACTTAAAAACATATTGTTTTTTTATCTTAATATTTCCATGTGATTTTCATGCGTCAAGCAGTTGGGATTTGCTGTATGGTATATTGGTAGTATACACTGGAAAAAGATTTCACTAGTTTCAACTTAAAAACTTAAGTTCAGCAGCTGCCTTAACATTTTAAATTAAATCAACATAAAACTACAAGTAATTTCAACTCATAAGTTAAATCAACTTAAAAGTACAAGTCATTTTAACAAATTTTATTGTCGTGAGTTGAAATAACTTAAAGTTTTAAGGCAGCTGCTGAACTTGAGTTTTTAAGTTGAAACTAGTGAAATCTTTTTCCAGTGTATACTACCAATATACCATACAGCAAATCCCAACTGCTTGATGCATGAAAATCACATGGAAATATTAAGATAAAAAACAATTTGTTGAGTCAACTTAAAATAATGTTACCTTGCTCACTTAAAATTGTAAGTTCAGTCAACTCAAATAAGTTTAGCCAACTTGAAATGTTAAGTTGCACTAAGTAATATTTGAGTTGACTTAACAAACTGGTTTGTTAAACTTAAAAGCTAGGTACATTTCCCAGCTGCCTTAAAATTTTAAGTTGAATCAACTCAAATATCTATCTAAGTCACATTTCAAGTTGACTAAACTTTTTTGAGTTGACTGAGCAGCCAGGTAACAAATTATTTTAAGTTGACTCAACAAATTTTTTTTGATTGACTTATCTTGATTGTTTATTGTGGTTGGTTGCTACACAGATAGCACACGTACGTCTGCAAGATGTCTGTTAAAGATTTTTTGATCTCGAAAGCATCTGGCAGACGTCTGTAAGATGTCAGTTTTACATACATTTTAATTCATAAACATCCTAAAGACATCTAATAGATGTCTATTTGACATCTGATAGGAAACGTCCAATAGACGTATTGCAGATGAGCAAACTACATCTTGCAGGTGTAAATGCAGATGTCAAATAGACGTCTCCAAGAGTGTGTGTGTTATCAGGGTAGGGTGATCTCGTTGTCGTTTAACATCCATTAAACATTTCCACCGCACAAAAGGTTCTTTACTGTGCTAAAATGTTCTGAACTGATGACTGGTTTTTCCGGCATCACTGTGGAAACATCCATCTGGAACAACACATCAACAAAGCTCATGATGTGAGGCGTCATTCGTGTCTGAACGAGTCTCCCGTGTGTCTGTCTGATGAGAAAATCAAACACATTTCTCTCTTCATTAACTGGCTTGGGTTTGATCTTGGCAGGGTTTCCTCAGCATGGCATCGGAATCTGTTTATCCACAATGCCATGTGTTGTTTGTAATAGGGCTACACATATTTACAGCACAAACTGGGGCCAATAAATATAATAAACTGGATGGCAGCGCTCCTCGTGCAGTGTGCTGCAGACGCGGCCTGATTTACCTGCTGTTTCCTGAGAGATGAAAGAGCAAACGCTGCTTTAAAACAGGAGGATGAATTACAGGCATGAGGAGAAGAGAGGCGGGAGAAAGAATAAAGCTGTTTCTCTGGGAAACTCCTCCTAATGTAGGAGAGACAGACGGAGCGAGAGAAGGAGTCGCTGAAGGTGCTCGAGGACGCAGCGGTGAGTCTCAGTCTTACATTTGAGCAGGATTCCTCCGATTCAGTCAGACAGCAGTTTGGCTGCGAGAGTCACCAGGAGACTCAGACGAGGTTATTCATGTATTCATATATCATTTATTTGGACAGAGATATAGAAGTGTGTGTGAGCATTGTTTAATGAGATGGATCATTTGTGTGAGGACGTGGCTCTTGTGCTCTCTCTCTCTCTCTCTCTCTCTCTCATCTGGTTTTCATAAGGGGAACACACATACAGCTGCTGCGTCTCAATGAATCATTCATGTTTGCTGAATGTTCTTTAAATGCTATAGACTGAGAATTAAAGTGAAGAGCATGCAGGATAAAGTGCTCTGAAGAGAGAAAGGCAGAAATAATGCTCCACACACTTCTCTAGAGTTAATAATGTGCTGTGTTGAATTTACACTTAAGAACAGGAAGAAAGAGAGCAGCTCTTTTCCATGAGTGATCCAGATCTATAAATGTCATTTTTTAGAACAGTTTTAATCCTTGTTCTTGTTCTGGAGACTTCATTACTGACACACATATTTAACCTCAGACTCCTGCTGCATGATGGGAACATCTCTCATATGGTTTTTATATGACAGGGATCATTAATAATTATTAGACTGGCAGTATTTTTTATGGACTTCAAGCTCATTCTGTGCAGTTTATAAACACACGCTGTTAGAAATGTGAAATGGGTCTGGATGAGATGATCAGATCGGATGTGAACATGACTTAAACTGAATTAAGATGGATGAAGGGCTGTTGTCTTCTGTAGAGCTGCTAGTGATACTGTATTGAACTAAACTGAATCAATATTAAACTGAGTCCAAACCGAATAACAAATGACACTCTGACTTTTGTAGAACTGCTTATAGTTGGATTAAATGTAATTGGTGAGCAGCATTGGGGAAAGTAGCATTTTTTTAAAGTAATGCATTACAACATTGAGTTACTTTCTAAAAAAGTAACTAATTGCGTTACTTTTTATGGAAACTAATTGCATTACTTTTGCACTACTGATTAAATCTGGGCAGGGTTTGTTTGTTTTTAATATAAAAAGCTCTATTTTTGGCAAATGTAAAAGCTGTTTCACACCAAAAGCCTCAGGCTGAACACAGAAGAAGAAAGTTCAGCACTCCTCAGCAATAAAAAAAAAGAAAAAGAAAAACAAATGTTTTATTTTAAGTATTTTTGCTTATTAGTATGGATGAATTGGATCATCAAAGGTCATAAGCAAAGGCACTAGTTAATAAAATTTTATTAAATACATAAAAGATATTTGTATTATTTAACATATTTAATTGCAGTTTTGAATCATATTCTCTCTCAACATGGGGACAGGAGAGCTTCCAATCAATAACTGGGGAAAAAAAGTAACTTAGATATTTTCTTGTAAATTAAAAGTAATGCATTACTTTACTAGTTACTTGGAAAAAAGTAATCTGATTACGTAACTCGCGTTACTTGTAATGCGCTACCCACAACACTGCTGATGAACTTAAGATCTGTTATTGATCAGATCTGAATAATAACACTGTACAGTGTTTTCACAATATGTCATCAATCAAATAAATGCCACTAATCTCACAAACTTAGCTGTTTATTGCTGCTGAAAATGGTCAATTATTGTCATGTTTTGGGCTGTGCTATTCAGTTAAATAAAGGTGACTTGACTTGACTTGACTTAAACCGGGGAAAACATTTGGAATTCTAAGTCATAACAAATGAAGAAGTGTGCAAAAAAGAAAAGAAGGCATTTGCGGTTGGCTAAACTGAATTGGGTCATTCCGAGTCATCTCAACCAGAGGTCCCTGACTCAGATTTCTGATTTTGCTAATAATTTTTCTAAAGAAAGACAGACATGTGTAGTGATGAAAGTCAAAATATTAAATGTCATGGATGAATATTTACTGAGTAATCCACTATTTTCTAGAGGGAGGTCAAAATGGCCGTTTTCACCTTTGATTCAGAGTTAAATTTCAGGGGGTTAAAAATGACTTTAGAGAGATGGCAGCATCATTATATTATATTTATACAGAGATTGGTCACTCTATTAGTAAATTCTGTTGACTTTAGCAATCTTTGTGGCATTATGTGCCAATGGTGACCATTAAAAAAAAAATGGGGAAACGGCACTTTTCAAGTTTTTTTTCTCAAAAGTTTGAATGCCTACAACTCAGGAATGTTTGTTAAGACCAAATATCTAAAAAAGCATTAAGATATGTTTAATACATCTTGAGTTAAAGGCATACAAACTTTGGATAAAAATCCTGAAAGGTGCTGTTTCTCCATCTGTGAATGGCCACCATTGGCACATAATGCAACAAATATAGCTGAAGTCAACAGATTTGACTAACACACCTACCAATCTCTGTGTAAATGTAACATTATGATGCTGCCATCTTTCTAAAGTCATTTTTAAACCCCTGCAATTTAGCTCTGAATCTCAGGTGAAAATCGCCATTTTGATCTTCCTCTAGAAAATAGTGGATTATTCAGTAAATATTCATCCATGACATTTAATATTTTGACTTTCATCACTATACGTGACCGTCACGCACATGCAAACCCTATCCTGTCTTTTAGAGCTGATTTAGCAATATCTAAACTGCCTCCATAGTTTCCATAATTGATTCTGTTATTTATCTCCTTATAGCTGTGTTTCCAGTCATGTATTTGTATGCAAATTTTGGGATATCATTAAATAAACTCTGGAAACACCAAACTGTGCATAAAATCCTAAAATGCACAGAAAATCTTATGCATTCAATTGATGCAGACACATTTTTTATCTGATAAGACTACATGCAAACAAACATATTTCTCAATGCACAACAAAAAACTCGTGACTTTACCTCAACAGATGATGTGATTGGATAACTGTTCTGTGATCTCATCGCACAGCATCTCAAATGCCAAATTCCGTCCTCAGGATTATTACCCTGATTTGGTAATAATCACCTCCCATAACTGTCTCACAAGTTTGTGTGCCAAACTTTAGGCATCTGGTTGCAAGATTAAGTGTTTACTGTTGTGTTTTGTGTCGCAGGTGTCGTGATGTTGGTCGTGTTTCTGCTGCTGTTGTTGCCCCCAGTGGAGTCCATCCCCTCCCCCTCCAGACCGACGCCCAGATACTGCCGCAGGTGTTGCGATCATTTAGACCCGCCCCTGAGCCCCGCCTCCCAGCCTGCAGCCAATCACACGCCTGAGATCCGCACCATTATCAACATGACCATCCTCAAAGGTAAGACGAAGTTTGATTGACACTTAGGCGTCTGTTAGTACGTACTTATTTTTAATAATTTTTCTAACACGACTGTTAAAAAGTATGTTCTATGTAGTATAAATGTCTTCCAGATGTACTAACAGGGAACGTTCTCACAACTTTCACTGATGTTTATTGGAAGTTATATAAATGTTAGGACAAACCATTCCAAACGTAATGTTTATGGAACATTATTAATAACAATATTACTATTCGATAAACATTTAAATAACACTGAGAGAAAATGTTCTTTGAATATTACAAATAAACATACAAATAATGTTATATTTTGGGTGAAAAATCCCCAAAGTATTAGGCTAAAGCAGGGGTGCCCAAACCTGTTCCTGGAGATCCACCTTCCTGTAGAGTTTAGTTCCAACCTTGATCAAGCACACCTGTCTGTAACCATCAAGAGCTCCTTCAGATCCTAATTAGTTGGTTCAAGTGTGTTTGATCAGGATTGGAGCTGAACTCTGTAGGAATGTGTACTATTGCAAAAAATGAGAGAATGTTTTTTTTTTTAAATCCTAGCAAGAAGATGTGAAAGCAAACACAGCAGTGTCTTACGCAAAGTTTATAGTCCTTTATCAACACTGAAATGTATTAATAGCATTATAGATTTTGTTGTTCAGGCCGTCCAAGTTTGATCTGGGTCATTTTCTAGATTCTGACAAATGAATTATTGCCACAGCACTGGTGAGTTTGGTGAACACACAGCATTCTTGTTGTGTTTTCTCCTGAGTCTATTTTGGTGTCGTAATTATACACAATTATATGTTTGGTGGCGGTTTTAGCATTTGTTTTTTCCTCGCTGTAACCCAGTTTTGCTTTAGAGGAACAAACAAAGAAGTCAAAAGAGAAAACCATGACTTTTGTTTACTTGTTCTAAAGTAATGTTCACTCTTCACCCGCAGTGGACGGATAGTTAGCGGTCGACTACATTTCAGTTCAGAAAGATTCCTAAAAAACCCACCACATGAGGCCTTGCCATTGGTCGCTGCAAAGTCATGTGACCACCGTTTATTTCCTTTGAGCTGCATAAGTGGTAATTTTACTGCTGGTGAATAACATCTGCCGACCGGCAGAAACCACTGCTCGCTGGAAAGCATTTTAGTCTGCAAATAGTCTAAAAGACAAAATACAGACAAAAGCAGAAACTAGATTTTTACACTTTCTGAAGGCAATTTGAATGTTGCTTCAAAGCAAAATGCACACTTTATTGTCCAGCAGGCGAAAATCCTGCATCCAGTCATTTAATAAAGTAACATGGGTTTGAACACATCACTGTAAACATGAGTATTAGTGAAGAGCACTACATGGAAAGACTAAATCAAAGCATGACAAACAATGAATCTAAAGCAAACAGAGTCCTTAACACAAAGATTGCAGAAGTTAAATTAGTTTCCAACCAGTAGGTGTCACTGTCCTGAACCCGGTCCACTAGACATTTTCATCAATCTGAATGGATCCAATCCAGTTTCAGATTCTTAAAGAGTATGAGTTAGAAAATGATTGGATTCAAACATTTACATGATTTTTCCTGTAGGTTGGATTATTTCAGGTCTACACCACTACTTTCAATTGTATCTAAATTTCATTGTGATCAAGCTCATTCAGTTATAGGTGTTTATATCAAATGTCCAGCCATTACTCTGATTATAAATGGGTTAACTGGGTGCATGCAAATCTAACTAATGACACTCCGTCGCTACACCAAACCAAACGGAGCATTTAATGGCCAAATCCAAAATCATCAGTGTGAAGATCACCTAGAGACTGGTAGGAGCATTAGTGAACCAAAAATGGTTCAAAATCCACATTGGGCCAAAGGCAAAGGAAAAACATTACATTTAAAGAATGGGGTAACATTATTATTCAGATCCCAGGCAGAAGAAGACGTAAAAGCAAACACAGTTTTGACACACACACTTTTGCTGCTTGACATTTAAAACTGGTTAGCAGGGAAAAGTTACATTTAAAAGCAATGCATTAAAATATTGCATTACTCAATAAAATAGTAACAAATTGCATTACTTAGTTACTTTTTATAGAAAGTAATGCATTACGGTACTTTTGCATTACTTTTTGTCACCTGAGCTGGGCTTGCTTATTTTTTTTATATAACAAAAATTTTAATTTTTTATTTATTTTATTTATTAAAAGTTATATTTCTGGCAACTGGAAAGTCTATTTCACACCAAAAGTGAAATGAATAATCGTCAGGCTGAAGGAATAGTCTCTGTTTCTGCACTTACACAGGACAGGAAAACTGTCAGTCAATAAATGGGAAAACAAAGTGAACTTTGAAAAATAACTTATTTGAAAAAGTAACTTTTAAAGTAACGCATTACTTTTTAATTGACAAGAAAATATCTGAGTTACCTTTTCCCCCCATTTATTGATGAAAAGCTCTCCTGTCTCCATGTTGAGAGAAATCGTGAGTAAAGATGTTACTTTAGTTCTAGAATAAATGTGAACATGCATTAATTCATCTCACTCACTAAAAAAACAGATACAGTGTTCTTCAAAATGAATAAAAACACTGAAATTCAATGCAAACCTGTAATAATTAAATATGTTCAATAATACAAATATTCTTTATGTATTTAATCCCATTTTATTAACCGATGTCTTTGCTGCCGACCTTCGATGATCCAATTCATCCATAATAATAATCTAACATTTGTTTTTCTTTTTTATTGCTGAAGAGTTGACATTTGTTCTTCTGCGGTCTACTGTACAGACGTCAGTTTACTTTTCTCTAAGCCTGAGGCTTTTGGTGTGAAAAGGCTTTTACATTTGACAAAAATACAACTTTTTACATTAAAAACAAACGAGCAAGCCCTGCCCAGATTTAAAAAGTAACGCAACAGTAACGTAACGCATTACTTTCCATAAAAAGTAACTAGGTAATGTAATTAGTTACTTTTTAGGGAGTAACTCAATATTGTAACGCATTACTTTTAAAAGTAACTTTCCCCAACACTGCTAGTTACTTGAAAAAGTAATCTGATTATGTGTTACCCCCAACATAATGACTGATTGATTGTTGACAGGGGAAAAAGGAGAGCGAGGGGACAGAGGGACGCCCGGTAAACCCGGAGTAGATGGACCCGCTGGACTCACAGGTGTGACGGGGCCCAAAGGCAGCAAAGGAGACACGGGGGCCCCCGGAGACCCCTGCAAAATCCAGCATTCGTCCTTCTCCGTGGGCCGACGCAAAGCTCTGCACAGCGCCGATTACTACCAGGCCATGATCTTCGACACGGTCTTCGTGAACCTGGGCGAACACTTCAACATGTTCAAGGGGAAGTTCTACTGCTTCGTCCCGGGGGTCTATTTCTTCAACGTCAACATTCACACCTGGAACTTCAAGGAGACGTACCTGCACCTGATGCACAACGAGCGGCAGCAGGTGATCCTGTACGCGCAGCCCAGCGACCGCTCCATCATGCAGAGCCAGAGCGTCATGCTGCCGCTGGAGCTCAACGACGAGGTGTGGGTCCGACTCTACAAGCGCCAGCGGGACAACGCCATTTACAGCGACGACGTGGACGTCTACATCACCTTCAACGGACACCTGGTGGCTCCTAAAGTCTAGGAGGAGGGTGCAGACCAACAGCCACAGACATTTGTTTAGCTTTCCAATTGAACACTCTGCTGTTGTCCTTCACCTCATTTTAAGAAAAACCTTAAAAGGCACAAAAACTTTTACAGAGTTTGATTTGAGCTGCTGAGCAGCCTGTCGATTAACAGTGAGCAGGACTTTAACTCTCGATCCCACAGATGTGTTCAGTGAGCGCAGCCGCAGCACTGTGTTCCAGAATGAATCTAGTAAATCCAGCAGGATGTGTTTTATTCTCCTCCCTCGTTCCCTGCGATCACTGTGACCACTTCAATCTACATGTGGTATGACTGAAATATTACACACTGGAGTTTACACCGCATCAGAGAACACTGGGAATCTAGTGATTTCAGTACAGATGCTGTAGGTTCAACCAAAAATGTAAGTTCTGAAAAATTTTTGAATGTTTCTAAAATGTTGAAATGAATGATAACATTACTTAAAGGTTCTATTAGCTTTATTACTCAAAATATAACATTATTTAAATGTTTTTTAATGTTCTAAGAACGTTACAATTTAGAGTTTTCTAGTGTAATTACAGGGTTGCCAGGTTTTCACAACAAAACCCACCCAATAGCTACTCAAACTAGCTCAGTTGCATTTTGAAAGGGGGTCCTCCAGAGGGGTAAAATACACTTTTTTTTTTTTTGCCAGGATTCCCCTGGTACAGTTTGCATTCCAGTGGCTAAATATAACGTTATCGGGGTCGCTTTAACCCGCAGACATTAAAAACAACCCACGGCAGCCTAATTCCACAGGAAAACCATGGACTTGGCAACACTGTGTGATTAGAACATTGTTTAAAGGTTTTAAAAACATTAGAATGTTATTTAAAGCTTTCTTCAACATTTTGCCCAAAACATAACATTATTTGAATGTTTAAATGTTTAAAGATTACAAATAATTTTTTTTTTTTTTATCACTAGTGAAAGTTGTGAAAACATTTTTTTTGTTAGCTGGGAATAAGTTGTCTTCCCATTTGATTTCGAATTCATCGAACTTCTTCCCCTAAACTCAACACTCATCTTACACACTGATGTCAGACTCTGTCAGTGTAAACTCCTGGTTGTAATATCACAAAACCGATACTCTTCTGCTATTATGTGTTTAGTTCACTTTTCTCCACTGTAGTTGGTCAGAAGGGCAGCAGCATCATGAAATATATGACGAATCGTGAGACACAGGATGAGTTCCAGGTCAAAGCGTGATGCTCACTGGTTTTTGTGATGAATTTTAGAGAAGAATCTACTACAGTCCTACAGTAGTAATGATAACTCCCTGGACAGTGCACTTATTAGGGAGCATTTGAGACTCATCCTGTGTTTCTGTGTTCACACAGATTATCATGATGTTTTGCATCTCTGATCAACAGTTCACCTGCAAACAAACATTTGGTCATCATTTACTTAAACACATGTGGCTTCTTTCTTTTTGGAAAAACAACATTCTTAAGAAGATCATGATCTCTTGGTCTTTAACGGTGATAAAAGATGCTGAAGCATGGGTCTGTCAAGCATTAAAAAAAAACACAAGTTTATAGTAAGTCAGTCATGGGATAGACCACTGGTTGATGCTTTTCATTTGAACCACTGCCATTTAACACTGGTTTCTGTTGTTCGGCAGCTGAGATCAGTGTTGTGATTTTTTTGTGTGAATCTGATCTCAGTTCAGAACTCAAACACTTCAGCAATATCCAGCTTCACTGGTTTCCCTGTGAAAGACGGACGCTTCTGTCTGAGATTCCGTTTCTCAGGGGAGGTTTTGTGTTTTGTTTTTCACGTTCAATAGGTGCCTAAAATGACCTTATCAAGGTTTCTCTGAGGTTCTTTCATGAACTGGTGTTGCAGCTCCATGAGCAGGTGCACTTTCTGCAAGGGAAAACAACTATTTCTCTATTCTGATGTGTTTTTGCTCATTTTAAACCATGTTTGTATTGTTTCTATTAAATTCAGCAACAAAATACTCAACTGCTCAGACGTTGTTTTTCATTCAGTTCAACATGTTGACTCAAATATTTCCGAGTTGTAACTATGTGACTAACATTAATTTCTCATTTCACCCGCACAGACCCTTCATCCTTCATCTGCTTGATCTGAAGGCCATTTCCCAATAAACATGGATAATATCTCAATGACGGACAATAATAACCATCACCAGAAACAATTGCTCTGTTGATATTAAAACTAGTCATTACAGTAATAGTAATAACATAACTTTAGAGATTTCTAATCATACTTGATCACGTAACGGTTCTCTTAGTCTGTAAATTCTCTTTCCTCAGAGGAACTTCCTGTAGTCTGTGTTGGGTTCAGTAGTGTTTGTGAGCACATGCTGCCCTCTAGTGTACACTCAGGTCACTAAAGAACTTTTGAAGGATTGAAGACGTTCTTTAGGCACGCATTACAAGTAACGCGAGTTATGTCACATGACTTTTTTCAAGTAACTAGTGAAGTAACGCATTACTTTTTAATTGACAAGAAAATATAAACATGATCATTTCTGTAGTTCTAGACTAAATGTCAGCATGCATTTACTCATCTCACCTAGACTACACAAAAACAGATTCGGTATTTCTCAAAATGAATTAAAACAATGAAATGCAAAATCAGAATATGACACAAACCTGCGATAATCATCGTTAAATAACACAAATATCCTTTATGTATTTTATCCCATTTTATTTACCAACTGACCTTCGATGATCCAACCATACTAATAAGCAAAACTTACTTTAGGTAGACTAACATTTGTGCTTCGTTTTGTATTGCTAAGGAGTGTTGAACTTTCTTCTCCTGCGTTCTACTGCACAGATGTGAATTTACTTTTCCTTCAGCCTGAGGCTTATTGATTTCAATTGTGGTGTGAAATGGCTTTTATGTTTGCCAAAAACAAACCTTTTTATTTAAAAACAAACAAGCAAGCCCTGCTCACTTTTAAAAAGTAATGCAAAAGTAAAACAAAAGTAACGTAACGCATTACTTTCCATAAAAAGTAACTATCATAATTTGTTACTTTTCTAGGCAGTAATGTAATATTATAATGGATTACTTTTAAAAGTAACTTTCCCTAACACTGCGTATTAGTACAGATTTTCTCCTTGGAAATCAATAGAGTATTGAAGTACTAACCACATCTTTTAATTATGTGTAAAATTGCAATTAAGAAACAATTTAGCTTGAATTACCGCTGTTAAAAATCAAAAATGACACACACAGAACAATTTACCAAAGTAAAACAATCTTAGATTTCATCTTAGATGTCAGTGGAAGGTAAATGGAAATACATCCGCAAACTGGTTTTCAATTAATTTATTATAGTTTTTGTCATAGAATTTGTTATTTTTCTTCAAGGTTAACATATAGCCATTCATATACACAAAAAAGGATTGTATAAACTCATTAATGTACACACTCCTTCTTTGCAGTGCAGGAGAGAATTCAGGAGATTCTCCGCTTTTCAAACACTTTCACTCTTTTCTCACTGATACGGCCTTCATCTGACTGCGTTTATTACAGACATTATTCCATCTGCGTGAACTAGTATGAGAAACTCTCCCACACACAGAGAACGTGATTGGAGGAGAGAGAGCGAGAGTGGACGGGATTGGAGGAGAGAGAGCGAGAGTGGACGTGATTGGAGGAGAGCGATCACACCGCAGCACATACAGAGTCAGATCACAGAGGAAGGGAAAATGAAAACCCATACAGTGTATATGAGGATTTTTTTTGTGTTATATGAGGATGTCAGCGTCTTATACAAGATTACACATTAAGATGACAAGAAATGTTAAGTTTACCCGAAAATATAACGAAAGAAAAAACCCTTCAATATATTAAAGCAGAACACACTGAATAAGTTACGCTTTAAAAAAAAAGAAAAACATAAAATGCAGTGCAGATATGAACAGTTTGACAGCCCAGGAGATTCTCAGCTCGTGTCCAGACAATCACAGGATGTTCATTATTATTTCCTGAAGGATCACGTGTTTGACACTCACGCAAATCAATCTTCAATCAGCAGATGAACGCAAATCACCTATATTTTCGCTCACAGGTGTTGTGTGTTTGTGTCCATATGCCACCTCATGATTAACGTTATTATTTCATTTGATCTGTGGTGGAACACCTGCTCTTGCGCTTCTTTCATTCCGTGTAAAAGTTGTCTGGAATTTTATATAAACGTTCGCGTTCAACCGTTTATCACAGAACAAACGAGCTGCGTGTCTGTGCTGCGAGCAAAGCTCCCTGATAGACGATACGACACCCTTCACAGGTGAGTCACAGCACAAACGCGAGATAAAGACCAGAATCAAACTTAACGCAAGTATGCGAACGGAGATCAGTTTACTGCGCATGCGCACTGCGTTCTCAACGGTCAGTAAAGTAACGGTCGACATCAACGGTCAGTTTTCTCTTTCTGTAGGGAGCAAGAGTTTTAGAAGAATCTTGATAAAGGCTGGAATACATTACAGAGATTTTAACACAGATACACAGATTTATGCCTTGATTTGCACTGCTCTGGACCAGTAGATCTGAGATGCCGTCCAAAAATCGCATAGTGTATGGTAAGTACAGACTCTATGTTTTCACCATCCAGTCAGAAGATATTAAACATGACATTATTTGAAAGTATTTTCAATTTTGACGCGATTTTAGAACACATTTGTGACCCTGGACCACAAAACCAGTCATAAGAGTAATTTTTTTAAATGAGATTTTTACATATAAATAAATAAGCTTTCCATTGACGTATGGTTTGTTAGAATGGGACAATATTTGGCTGAGCTGAATTGAACTATTTCAAAATCTGAAATCTGAGGGTGCAAAAAAATCTAAATATTGTGAAAATCACCTTTATAGTTGTTCAAATTAAGTTTTATGCAATGCATATTACTAATCAAATATTAAGTTTTGATATATTTACAGTTGGAAATGTACAAAATATCTTTATGGAACATGATCTTTACTTTACTACTAAAAGAAAAATCGATAATTTTGACCCATATGATGTATTGTTGGCAATTGCTACAAATATACCTGTGCTACTTCTGCTGGTTTTGTGCTTGAGGGTCACATTTTTTTTAAATTAATATGCGACTCCTAGCAAATGCATGAGTTTGTTGTTTTTGAAAGACTTTTAGTGTGTGATTTTTAGTCCCGGATTCACAGACAGGGCTTAGACTAAACCAGGATTAGGCCATAGTTCAGTTAAGACATTTAAGTAATTTTTATAAACATGCTTAGAAAAAAACATTACTGGTGTGCACCTTGAGACAAAACATAGGCACTGATATATTTTAAGATCAAACTTTGTTTCAGTTAAAACAGCTCAGACTTATATTTTAGTCTAGGACTAGGCTTAAGCCTTGTCTGTGAAACCGGGGGTTAGTCTTTTAGTACATGGTGCTCATTTTTGTCTGAAACTATTTAAAAATTGGCAAGTGTATGAAGTGTTTTAAACTCTGTTACGGCTAAGTCATGTCATGTATTCCAGCCTTTAAAGTCAGCAAATGAAATTTATCTTTAATTTTTTGTGTTTTTGACCTCATAATGTTTATGAACAGTCTGACTGGTGATGTACGCAGGATTTCTCTACATTTACATCTCATCATTGAAATAAGAGCCAACGCACAGAACCAAGTCCCGTCCTACATTTTTCTTTTTCTGATAATTCGTTACACTTTGATGTATGTCCAAATCTAAACTATAAGATCTGCTGCTGCTTCCATTTCATGGTGACTTTAAGGTTGAACTGTCAGTATGTTCACATCTAGTTGGCTACTAACCTGACCATTGTTTGGCACAAACAATCTAATCAGCACAAGAGCATGTGCGTTGGCATACTAGCGTAAAGCGTTTCTGGCCAAGAAGGTTCATGAGCGACTATCACCGTCATGTTTAAGATGAATAATACGGTGCGAGAGGACGGGATGGAGGGATGACGTGGAGGAGAGAGATGTTTCAGTCTTTCAAACAGAGTCAGAGAAGAACTTCTCTCTCCTCTGACAGATTGATCTTCCCTTTTCTACACATAAACAGGATAGTAATAAATAAGATAAATAATGTAAACAGCAACAACATTTACAACAGCAAACAACACAAAACAAAAATGACAATAAGTCTGAAAACAGTGAATGTTTGTTAACTGAGAGAGAGAAAGAGACATCATCTAAAGCAGGCTCCTGATCTACAGCCTAACCCTAAAACCCCTTCACTTCAACAAAATGATCATTAAATTCAACACGCAATCTCCTCCGAGCAGCTGCTGTGACGGGTTCAAATCAAGTCAAATGTTCTTCTGAGCTAAATGTGGCACGACGGTTGTGGACGGAGGATCTCGGTATTGGCTCTCCTGCCTGTAAAATATGATGTCAATTCGTGAGGTCATTCGTAAGGCCGTTATTAAAGATATTCCTGCTCCTGTAGGCGGCTTGATATGCAAATGTGAAGTGATTGTGATTCAGTAAGAATGAAACAAACTCTGCTCATTAATGCTTGAGTTTCAGGATAAGAATGCAATCGAGGTCACTGGAATAAAGCTCAACATTCCGACCGTATTCCCATGCGGGATTCACACAGATTTGGAGACATCCTCGCGGAGATATTTGCATCTCATTTACTGCGTGCGCGAAGGCTGACGAAGGTCACGGCCGCACTGCAATCACGGTGGCATGAAGCACATCTGAGACTATAAACGCCTGTGGACGGAGATTGAGCACCTGTCTCTGCTGAGATCTGTTATGTCTTCTGACATCTAACGCGGTCTCTATCTTTAGCCTGTTTATAAAGTGCCGCTGTTTGGCACTCTTGGGCACGAACAGGCCACAAGGACACGTTTAGTGTCACAGCTGAATGACCTTTTGCACAGACACTAGTAACCAGTAAAGTCATTTGTAAGCACGAGTTCATGGCCCTCGACTACTGGTGATCTATATTTCACCATGGCAGTATTTTAATCCCCACCCAGATATTTCCTATATCTGGAGACCTGTTTTTAGCAGCATGTCTGACACAGAGATAATATCCTTCGGAAATCATTCCATGTCTATGGGAGTTTGTTTATGGCTGATCTCGTTGGGGATTAAAGTCAACATGAAATGACATTCACATCGCATTTTATTTTGTATGTTTGAGATAGAATAAATGTAGGAAGGGATTTTTTTCTATTATGAATTGATCTCTATATGAAGAAGAACTTATGACATAAGCTGAATAATAATGGTGAATCATTCACAATAAGAAAGGAATAGGAATTAAGAGAGTTAATGTAGATTTCATGTCGACTTTACCAGCCCCAGACGGAAGAGAGAGTCAGTAAATGACAGAATTATCCTACAACAATCCCTGTCAAATCATCCGCGACTCTTCAGATCTCTGGTGCGGCTGTGTAGATGCAATTCCCCACAGATCTCTAATGCGATCAGATGGCTTCACAGCTCTGAGAATAGGGAATTTCCAGCACAGGATTTCATAAGAAACTGTTTCCTGCTCTGACTTAAAATTAAAACATGAGAGAGCCAAGACCACCAAACACTACATGGCTCTGTTCCAAAACACAGTGGGCTGCATTGCTGATTCCAGTTGGTGCTAAGCTAACAAAGGGACGCTCTTAAAAATACACTGTTTACATCAGTGCGTTTCTGTATTGAACACATTGCATTTATAATCAGCAATCTTTGTCTGCCATCTTGGATGGATTTTTTTTCCAAGTAAACTGTCACAATGCTTTCTTGTGTCATGCCTTCTCTGAAAAAAATGATTTGGAATTTGGAATTTGGCCAAAAGAAGGTATCTTAAAAGGGAGCATGTGATCTGGAACAACCTTTGCATTGGAACCCGCGCGGCTATGCTGCCTTACGTAGGCATCTCACTAATCTGGAACAGAGCCTCTGTCTATCATATTTTTATCTGGCGTCTCCCTATTCCTGTGCACAACATGGGTGGTTCACATGAACTAAATATCTGATCTGAAAACAGCCCTTTTCCCAGCTTTAGGATGTTTTCCGCAAGGATTTCTAAAACAGGAAGCTCATTTGTGTTGTCTAAGCGGACCTCTCTCACTCGGCACAATCTCGTATATCGGCTCCATCGGAACCCAGCGGAGCTCAAACAAAGCCTTGTTTCTCTCGAACGGCCTCTTTCTCTCTCTCGTCCACAAACTCATTCAGAACAGCTCACAATGATACACGAAGATTTTGTTCTGACCAAGGAAAAAGACGTTTGAGTTCGGAGGAATTTACAAGCTGTCAACAAACCCAAAAATGTGGCATTTGTGCAATGAGTTTTCTTATTTTGATTCTGCAGTGCAAGCAAGAAAGTCTCTGCACCAATGAAATTCAGTCTTATCACACACACATTCACGCTCTCTCTCTCTCACACACACACACACACACACACACACACACACACACACACACACACACACACACACAGTCTTGTACAGTGAACACAGGAGGCGTCTATCGCAGAGTCTCTCAAGGAACGCTGGGAATCATTCATGTAAACAACGACCAAAACAGAAAGGTTTGCTGTTGGTCTCTGCAAGGCCTGTGTTCACATGAAGCGTTCAGCTATTGGATGGTGCTGGATGTTGGGACCAAAGAGAGAGAGAGGAAAGAGAGGAACAGGACGGTGGTCTCTTCTCTCCCTCTCTGTTCCCCTTCCTAATGTCTTCAATCAAACCATCTTTACAAACATTTGGCCCTCTATGCGCCTCCCGGCTTGGACTGCTTGGCGTAAGGGTTCTCCAACAAGTAGCGGTAGTGATCGTAATTATCCAACATGTATTTGGGGGCGTACATGTGCTCCTTAGGGTCCGAGGGTGGGTACTCCTGCACAGAGCCGTCGAACCAGCCCCCCGTTCGGATCAGCTCCTTTATGTAGTTGAGGTCGCGCTTGTCCTCGTAGTCGCCCCAGCGAGGAAAGTCCCCGTTCTGGGCTGAAATGAGTTTGAAGTGAATTCCTTCCGGTGTGAAACACCAGGAGCAGTGCCAGCCTGCGAAATGGAACGGACTTCCGATCGACCACTGCACCAAGATGTGGCCGGTGTCGTTCTCGTACTTCCGGAATCCCGGCATGGTGTAGTACTCCCGCCGCCGAAGCCGAATGCCGTCGTTGTCGTAGACGTCCCTCAACATCCCGACGGTGCACCCGGACACCACCTCGAGGGAGCCCAGCTGCTTCCAAAAAAATCCATACAGGGACTTCCGCATGTGGATGGCAAAAGGCTCCGTCCAGCCATCGAAAAGCTTAAGGAAAAGGACTCCTTCCTGAGCTGGAATTTCGTCAGCATCATTGATGAGGAAAACGTCGTCGGGCCGCAGGCTCGCGATCCGCGCCATGCCGTCGCGTGTCAGGAACGTACGCAGGTAGTCGTCGGCGATCCATCCGTCCTGTCGCCCGCCCTCTGGGAAATGGTCCAGGAAGACGTAGAGGATCTTGTGGCGCACGTAGTCGTACGTTCCGTTGAGCAGCAGATTTAGGAATCTCAGCGGACGCCTCTCCCCGTACGCCGTGAAGTTGGACTCGCACACGAGGAAGAGATCCACGGCCTGGATGAGCTCGCGGAAGCGCACGTGCAACAAGTCAAACTCGTGGTTGACGTTGATGGCGTTTATGACGCGCCGTGGCATCTCACGGGGTGTCAGTCTCTCTTTCGTGGGCAGATTGGAGTGGTACACCATAGTGGGAACTCCGCAGTAAGGGCCGTGCCACCCCGGCCGACAGACGCACTTCACCAGCCGTTTGCCGCGCTTGGGCTTCCCTCGAGCCGCACCGGACTCCTCCACTGATTTTGCTGGAGTCTTTGACTCGTCAGTCTTCTGCAATATTCTCCTCTGGCCGAATACAGCTACGCTGGGTCTCGCTTTCAGCGTCTCGTCTTTAGGCGGTGCCACCTCCGTCCCCTGACGGAAGCACAGAGCGCCTGCTTTGGTGCGGACGAAATAAGGGATGCGGTCATTCTGGAGGACGTGGGTGCGGCGGTGCATGTCGCCCAGGGATTCCAGCGGGTCTGGAGTCGACGTGTGACGCGGCTGGAGCTTGTTTACCGCAAATCTGACCGCAGAGTCTCTCTGCGGATCAGGCTTCTGGTTAGTTGGGCTGCTGGGCTGCCAGGCGATCACTCCTCCCTTATGGACCTGATTAATGAAGAACAATTCCCCATGAGAAAACAGCAGAATCTGGACCAAGTTTCACTGACTCTTGGGGTTAAAAGAATGACACACATTCTAGTTTTGTTCCACCATGTTCTAATTTCAAGCGAATGGCACAGCATCAATAAAATCCACTTGTATTTTCAACTGCCAAAGCAAACAAAAGTGAAACATTTGACTGCTGAAAACTTGCTCATTATGAATAATTGTTGTGAAAAACTTGACACACTAGGTGTCTAATGCTGTAATCAGCACATTCACAATCAATTGTGGAAGCAGTAATCATAATCTTGAATATTTATTATCCCCAGTGATTGTTTAAATACCTGTACCACTCAAAATGATATTACGTACATAACTATTTTATGCATTATTTATGTATGCATTGTTCTTCTCTTGCACGTTTTGGCTCTGTCTATTTCATTGTCCGTAAGACGTTACAACATTAATCTGTTTGTTTGAGTGCCCCTACATGCCAACTTTTGACTTGGGGTTAGGGTTTACCCTATGAGTCGGGGGCAGGAATATCTGTCTGACTGACCAATGACAGATGGGGGAGTGTTTGCTTAGTGCAAAAGTTACCTCTGTAGTGCCTGAGCTCCTGTGCTGCGGATCTTCAGGTCTCTTCCACGGCTGCGGTGCTTCAGGTTCTTGTCCGGTGTCGAGCTCCAGGCCACCTCCTCCGGTCCGGGGCTTGCCGTCCGAAAGCCTGTGGACCAGCGGAGGCCCTTCCTCCGGGGAGGCGCTGGACAGCGGGGTGGTGCCCTCCTTCCAGAAGAAACCAGTGACCATGATGAAGGATTTGATGTTAGGGTAAGGTGCAGACAACTCCCTCAGCAGGGACACGTAGTGGAGAGCCTTGTAGTAATGCAGGAAGGAAATGACACACAGTCCCACTGTGCAAATCAAGAAAACCCTGTGACGTCTCATTTTCATCCTGAGAAATGGAGAGAGAGAGAAACGGAGTTCAGAGAGATTTAGATTTGGAACAGAAATCAGACTTAAATTTAGCGTGATACTGATAACCTCTTAAGCTTCAATTTACATGGAGTTTCTTTGTACATTTGATAATATTTTTGATAAGCTCTTGTAAAAATCAAACAATTGACTTTTCAGAAGAGCAGTAATTTGGGAATTGGAAATGTGGTTGAAGAAATTTGAGATTATACGAATGTGAAAACAAAACAAACCCAAGCAAATTACAATGTATGAAGAGTGAACTGATATCACAGTGCCTCCTGACACATCTCGAGTTGATTTTGAGTGCTTCATAACTGCATCAGAAATATAAAAGTGCATTTTGTGGCTTTTTCCTCACTGTAATGCAGTATGCGATTGATTGTAATGTAAAGTTCTCAGTGATCGCGATTAGATGAAACGCTCATGAACGGGTTTCTCTCTAGCCTTTCAGAGCAGCTGAAGAACAGAAGCCCCAGTGTTTGACTTTCCAGATCGTCTTTGATAGTGAGAATGTCCACTGCAATTTTTCCCATCACAGACACTGAAGACACTGTTGTGAAATCAAGACAGAGTTCAGGACAGTGCTGGGAGAATCTGTGTGTAGGCTACTTCCAGAAATTTAATGCAATTATGTGAATGCAAAAACTGGTTGGATTCTCAGTGCTGGCTGCTGCTGCAGTTTGGGGTTTGTTACCATCAGACCAACACAAGAGTGCATGTGAAGTGCGTTCAGCTGTGTTTGTGTACTAGTGCAAGAATGTGTCCTGTGAAACATCCTCTGATTCTGTGCCGCACGAACTGAGAAACTACTGTCAGAATCCAAAGCAAATAAACAGATTTCCTGGACGCGGGAGCAGAGCACAGACATGTTGTACAGGAAGAGGCTGAATTAGCAAAGCAGCTGTTAAATACCCAGCTAACCGAGTTAATGAGAGGAACAGAGCGCTCAGCAGTGAATGCTATTGGATGATTGGTTGTTCTGACGTAGGAAACGCACTCGAATGACATCACGCGGCACCGTGGGGTTCGCAAGACACACATAAACCGACGCATTATTGTGGGAAGAGGAATAAAAAGAGCAACAACCGGCAGCCAAATTGGATTTTACACAATCAAACTCCTACACACACATTTCTCAAGTCACAGCATTTCAGCCTGGATTTTAATTTTGTGATGGGTTATGGTAGAGTTAGGTGTAGTTTGACGGGACAGTAACTGGTGTTATTATCACACTCAGTCTTAGAGAGAAATTACATGAAACTGAATTCAAGGGACTTCAGATGCATTTTTTGAAACTATTTTTAACATGAAATGGCATCTTAAATATGCTCACAATCACAGATGTCCACTTCGCACAATCAGTGGCATGCAGAAGTTTGGGAAACCCTTTGCAGAATCTGAGAGTAATTATAACGAAATAAGAGAGATCATACAAATTGCATGTTCTTTTTTATTTGGAACGGTCCTAAATAAGATATTTTACAGAAAGGATGTTTACATATAGTCCACAAGACATAAAAAACCTGAAATTATTAAAATAACCCTCTTCGAAAGTTTGGGAACTCTTGGTTCTTGATACTGTGTGTGGTTACCTGAATGATCCGAGTCTTTTTCTGTTTAGAGATAGTTGTTCATGAGTCCCTTTTTTGTTCTGAACAGTTAAACTAAGTGCTGTTCTCCAGAACAATCTCCAGATCCTGCAGATTCTTCAGTTTTCCAGCATATTTTGCATATTTAAACCCTTTCCAGCAGTGACTGTATGATTTTGAGATCCATCTTTTCACACTGGGGACAATTAAGGGACTCGAACACAACTATTCAAAAAAGGTTCAAACATTTGCTGATGCTCCAAAAGGAAACACAATGCATAAAAAACCCCAAGTACTGCTCACTGCAGAGCCAAATGGCCTCCAGCTCCACCTCTCTTGATGTCCAGCTCCACCTCTGAGTGAACAAATGGGTGGAGTTAAGGTTAGGGATAGGGTAAGGGGTAGGGTTAGGGTGTGGTTAGGTGTCTATCTCCACCCATTACCTCCAGCAAGGGGGAGCTGGAGCTCCAGCATTTCATTTGTCTTCCGGGAAACATGCAATTTCTTCTGTTTCTTCAAAGGGCAGTAATAAATGGAAGAAAAAAATATATTTTAATAAAATAAGAAAAATTTGGACATCTTCATCCTGTTCAAAAGTTTTCACCCCCAGCTCTTAATGCATCGTGTTTCCTTTTTTGTCTTGTGGACTATATGTAAAGATCTTTTATGTAAAATATCTTACTCAGGACAGTAAGACAATAAAAAAATAACATTCATTTTGTATGATCTCTCTTATTTTGTCAAAATTATTCACATTTTCTGCAAGGGGTTCACAAACTTCTGCATAACACTGCTACTGGCTGTATGATGCGTGTGGAAATGATCTGATTGGCCAGTTTATATTTTTTTTCCCTCCAGAATTTCATAGTTTGCAAATATAGCGCTAATAGCACTAACACTAATACAAGCAATAAAAGTGCTCTTATAATAATAATAAAAGAGTTAAAAAGTTGCATTCTCCATTTTAGAAATGCCAGTAGGGTTGCCAAATAGTGCAGAATCCCTGGTGACACTCTTAAAGGCCAGTTCATGTTTGTTGCATGTCTGCAGAAGCTCTCTGAACAAACACTTATTTAATAAAGATTTGACATGACACCGCGTGCCGTGGGACGTTAAAGATAAAACATCTCCATTCACATGATCACAACACATCTGCTGAGTCACATCTGAGACCTTAGAGACACACACACACACACACACACACACACACACACACACACACACACACACACACACTCTTGTGTGGAGTAAATCAGCTCATGTCTATCTGTTTCCCAAAACTCCCTCTCGCTCTCTCTCTGATACGACTTTGATTTTTCCACGAGAGGAAACAACAGGCTGCGGTCACATCAGGACACTCGCTGACTCGCCTTCAAGAGACTGTGTTAGTCTCAGATCCACACACACACACACACACACACACACACACACACACACACACACACACACACACACACGCTCATGCGCACAGGTCTACTGAACTCTAGATGAAGTCCTTTTATTGTTTTTACATGAAGCTCATTAAGGAGAAATACAAACCCTCAAGGAGGTTTGTCAGATTCAGTTCACTTCTGGGAACTACAGCTAATACACACACACACACACACACACACACACACACACACTCACACATGTTGGGTTTACATGTTTTATGGGGACATTCCATAGGCGTAATGGTTTTTATACTGTACAAACCGTACTTTCTATGGCCCTACACCTACCCTACACCTAAACCTAGCCCTCACAGGAGATTGTGCACACTTTTACTTCATCAAAAAAACTCATTGTGCATGATTTATAAGCCTGTTTCCTCATGGGGACCTGAGAAATGTCCCCACAAGGTCAAAATCTATTGGTATTCCTATCCTTGTGGGGACATTTGGTCCCCACAACGTGATGAATACCAGGTACACACACACACACACACACACACACACACACACACACACACACACACACACACACACACACACACTGCATCCTCATCTTACACTGTAGCAGAAATCATTCTTCACATGTGTTCAGCTCAACACTGCAGCTCGCTCCGGTTCAGTCCAGTCTGGATGCTGTGATCCGGCTGCAGCAGAGCGTCTCTTATTCTTTATAAACTTGAGTTGTTGAAGTCCAACACAATACAGACACGTTCAGAGACATCAGCAAACATCTGCTCAGATATAAACACACAGACACTGCAGAGCTCCACAGACCTCACAGACGCTAGAGTCAGGCAGACCATACTGGACTCATAAACACCTCATATTTGACAAATATTGAAAATATATAGAATATATGCTAAATATATTGTACAGCTTAGATAAAAAAAATGTTCACATTTAAAATATATTTAACTTAAACCTTTAAATTCTAAAATGTATTTGATAATATACTAAAATATATCAACGAAAATATATGATGATAAATAAGCAGGTATGTGTTTAAATTTTTAATGTATTTGGGTCAAAGACAAATAAGGGTTTAAGCATAAAGACAATACGTGTAAAACTGCTTTAAATTGTTTTCTAAAAAAAAAAAGAAAAAGTTTTCTGTTTAATTTAATTGCATTTGGCAGTTTTTCTGAGCAAAAAATAATTATCTTAGATTTTTCCCTAATTTACAGAAGACACCTACTAAAATGTCATTCAGTCTAACAGTCCTGTCATATTTACAACAAAAATCAATCTGACATATTGAGTCCAAATAGTTGTAATTCTACATTTTAAAAAATTGCCACTATCCTAGGCTTTGCCCATTTGTCACTATTTTTTTTTTTACTATTTTAATATGTGCAAGTCAGAATAAGCATGTTGTTTGAATTTGTACATAAATAATGTGTTACACTGAATGACAATGTAACATTTCAATGAAATCTTGATATTTTATTCTCCAAAAACTTATTTGAAACCTTAAAAATAGACACTTTACTTACATTTAATGTGCTTTCTTTTGACGTTGACATCTTAACGTCTTTCGCCCATTTCTATAAATATATTGGTAACGCTGAAGTATAGGGACCAACTCTCACTATTAACTACACTCTTAAAAATAAAGGAGCTTCACGATGCCGTAGAAGAACTTTTTTGTCTAAATGGTTTCATGAAGAACCTTTAACATCTGAAGAACCTTTCTGTTTCACAAAAGGTTCTTTGTGGCAAAAGAATGTTCTTCAGATTATAAAAAGGTAAGAAAATGATGGTTCTTTAAAGAACCTTTGACTGAATGGTTCTTTATGAAACCAAAAATGTGACCCTGGACCACGAAACCAGTCATAAGGTTAAATTTGACAAAACTGAGATTTATACATCATATAAAAGCTCAATAAATAAGCTTTCTATTGATGTATGGTTTGTTAGGATAGGACAATATTTGGTTGAGATACATCTATTTGAAATCAGAAATCTGAGGATGCAAAAAAATCAAAAAGCCTGAGAAAATCACCTTTAAAGTTGTCCAAATTAGGTTCTTAACAATGCATATTACAAATCAAAAATTACATTTTGATATATTTACAGTAGGAATTTTACAAAAAATCTTCATGGAACATGAACTTTACTTAATTTCTTAATGATTTTTGGCATAAAAGAAAAATCAAAAATTTTGACCCATGCAATGTATTTTTGGCTATTGCTACAAATAAACCCCAGCGACTTAAGACTGGTTTTGTGCTCCAGGGTCACAAATGGTTCTTCTGTGGCATCACTTGAAGAACCCTTTAAACCACCTTTATTTTTGAGAGTGTAGTTGCTTATTACCATGCCTATTGTTAACATATTGGCTATTTATTAGTACTTATAAAGGACATATTCTACATCCCTAATCCTTCCCAATGCCTAAACTTATTGAGGTTTTTATATAGTTTTTGGTGATTTTGCAAATACTTAAAGAAAAAATTAGTATATATTAGTATTTGCTTGTTTGTTTTGTGCTAGAGAATGTCACTATCTGAGCGCAGATGCTGTGGGATTTCTGGTAACCACTAACAGATGAAAATGAAAGCAGCATCTATTCATATAAACATGTAATTCACTACAGACACACACACACACACACACACACACACACACACACACACACATATTTCCGGCAGCATCAACCCCTGTGAGAAATAGCAGTGTGTGTTGTGTGAGATAAGAGTGTAACACAGCACACCCTGAACTCTCATGACACTCATACACACACACACACACACACACACACACACACACACACACACACACACACACACACACACACACACACACACACACACACACACACACACACACACACACACACACACACGTTGGGTTTACATGTTTTATGGGGACATTCCATAGGCGTAATGGTTTTTATACTGTACAAAAAGTAACTTCCTATGGCCCTACACCTACCCTACACCTAAACCTAGCCCTCACAGGAGATTGTGCAAACTTTTACTTCCTCCAAAAAACTCATTGTGCATGATTTATAAGCCTGTTTCCTCATGGGGACCTGAGAAATGTCCCCACAAGGTCAAAATCTACTGGTATTCCTATCCTTGTGGGGACATTTGGTCCCCATAACGTGATGAATACCAGGTACACACACACACACACACACGCACGCACGCACGCACGCACACACACACACACACACACACATATTTCCGGCAGCATCAACCCCTGTGAGAAATAGCAGTGTGTGTTGTGAGAGATAAGAGTGTAACACAGCACACCCTGAACTCTCATGACACTCATGATCACACAAACACACAGCATCATCCAGAAACATCTACAAGTCTTGAATCCTGAGAAAAACGTTATTGATCAAGAGTTACACCAACTATGCAGTGATATGAAGGATCAATCTTATGATTCCTGTTAAGAACATGCATTATTTACTCTTAAAAACAAGTAAAAATGACTCAAACTCTAATTTCCATAATGCAAAAACAAGACAAAACAAAAGTGACCAGCATTGCCAATGATGAATCTCATTTTTGTAACACTGTTTTTATGACCATGAAAGATGCTTTAAATGTAAATATGTAATTGTTTTGAGATTATGGTAAAGGGAATCGGGAGATGTTTAAATGAAATATTTCATCATTTCAAAACAAATCGTGATGTTCCTAAAACAGGCTTCATTTAAATTAGGCAAAACGTAATATATTAATATTTGATATTCATACTGTGATCTTCTACATTCAGATCACACGCTTCAGTTCTGAACAACACAATGAAACATCATCTGCCAGCTGCACTTTCATTTCCTGTCATGAGAATCTATGGGAGGAAACTAACAACATTAACACTTATTGTGTGTGTGTTGTTCAGGTATACCCTACATTATTGGGACAAAATGTCCCTACAAAGATGCCAATGTCCAAAATCCTTGTCCTTGTGGGGACATTTTTGACCTCCATGAGAAAACAAGCTTATAAATCACCTAGAATGAAGCATTTTGAGAAAAATGCCTGTAGTATAGTGTGAGTACAATGTGAGGGCTAGGTTTATGTGTAGGGTTAAGGTAAGGAGAAAAACCATTACGCCTATGGAATCAACCCAGAAAACATGGAAACCCAACTAGGAATGCACTGAATGTTCAGCAACCAAAATTATTCAGCCGAAAATAGCTGAAGTGTTAGGCTGAATAAGAAAAAAGGCAGAATAAAGCATTTAAAACTGTCTGAGAAAGACCAAGCAGCGACAGCGAGAGACTGTTTAGAAGCGCATCGCATGTCTTCATGAGAAGAGAAAGGTTACTGTATGATGACTGAAATCATCCATTAGTCAATCAACTCCAGAACGTTCTGTTGTCTAATACACCAGACACCAATTGTGTTTATTCTGACAGCAGCTCCTTAGCCAGGGTTCAAAGACCAAAGATGACAATCATTCACAAATCTGCTGCTGCCAGCAAACACTAGGACTGAGCTCTTCTTGCGGGTTTACCACTAAATAAAAGTCAACACTCAGAAATGTTAGTATCGGCATTTTACTCTTGTTCTGTCAAATAAAATAAAAAATTAAGATAAAATAATGCTAACAATCATTCCAACAGCTCTATTGATACATTTATTCTAACATTCTCCTTTGCTCAGCAAGGCTGCATTTATTTGTGCATTAAAAACACATGCCTGATTCAAGAAGGGGCTCTTAGAAATGGCCAAAGAATATTATTTTTCTAACTTAGTAATTTTAAGTTCAGTTGTGGTTTGTTGGTAGGCTATAATGTCTACTAAAATGTTATAAATGTTCAGTGTTAAGTAAATATTTTTAAATTGTTGTTTTAGAATTGACTTTTTTTTTTGAAAAGCAAGACAAAACTGTAAAAAGCACATTTTGGCTATTTAATTTATGCAATGGTGAAAAAAATTGGCAAAATACATGAGGGAAAAAACATGAAAAAATGGGTTCGACAATCTGCCTTAAACCAGTGTTTAATTTTGTTCAACTTCGGCCAAGAATTCTCATTTCGGTGCATCCCTAAACCCAAAGCGTGTGTGTGTGTGTGTGTGTGTGTGTGTGTGTGTGTGTGTGTGTGTGTGTGTGTGTGTGTGTGTGTGTGTTTGTGTGTGTGTGTGTGTGTGTTTTCAGGTCATTTGGTGTATGTGTGGGTCAGAAAGCACTGTGTTGGACACACTCCCAAACAGGATCTGTTACCAAGCACTGAACTAATCGACTGATTAAACTCCATGAATTTTGGATAAGAGAACAGAATTCCTCAGGAACATGACCGGATGAGACAACAACCCTCTATACATAGACACACACACACACACACACACACTGCAAAAAATGATTTTCTTACTTAGATTTTTTTGTCTTGTTTCCAGCCAAAATAACTAAAAATTCTTAAATCAAGAAGGATTTTCTAGACGATTAAAAATTATTGTCTTGTTTTCAGAAAGAACTACTCAAACTTAGGTGTGTTTTTGCTTGAAACACGCTAAATAATCTTCCAATGGGGTAAGAGAAATAATCTTGTTTTCAGTTTGAAATACTCCATTGGCAGATTATTTTGCTTGTTATTAATTTGGACTTTTCTGAAAATAAGAAAATTTTTTTACTTGTCTAGAAAATCCTTCTTGATTTAAGAATTAAAATTTTTTTTTGGCTGGAAACAAGACAGAAAATCTAAGTAAGAAAAGCAGTTTTTGCAGTGTGCACACACACACACACACACACACACACACACACACTCTCACACACACACACACACACACACACACACACACACACACACACACACACACACACACACACACACACACACACACACACACACACACACAGATATCCTGTCAAACAGCAGTTCATCTTGATGATGCAGCAGTGAATCAAACAGCTGTTTTCTGCATTTACTCACAGTGGACGTGTGTGAAGCGTCGCTCCGTATCTGGAGGAAATCATAGAAAACAAGAGGAAAGTGCAGCTGAAGAGAATGAGCTGAAATCAGCAGCAACTCGGACAAACAGCGAATACAACACATCTCCTGTGAGAGTAACCTTGAACACAGAACATAAACAAATCAGGGTCAGCCGTACAACTTAGACAACCAGCCTGACACTCTCTGTCTCTGTGTGTGTACTCTTCAAAGGAAAACTGCATATTTTGCATGCTTATATTTTGCATTTTTCTGAACAGTGAGCCTGTGATGCAAAACCCATGAGCGTGACGCACTGCTGATCTGTGGTTCTTATCGGGTTCTGAGAGATGTGAAGATCTGCACTGTGGTTGCTAGGTTTGTTCTTCCTGTCTGGTGTTCAGGTGTGTCCCTGATCTTCTGCTGTAGATGTGCATCATTCACTGTGTGTCTGTGGGGCTGTTCTGCTCCAGCAGGTGAAAACCCTGATCATCACAGTATCAGCACACGAGATGTGAGGAATCACAGCGATGAGCGACGGACTAACAGCCCTGATCTCCAGACACCGTCTGTGACCCGTCCGAGTGTGTGTGTGTGTGTGTGTGTGTGTGTCTGTGTGTATATGTGAGTTTGAGTTGGTCTGGCAGACTGAAGCACTCCACAGTCTCCCGCTGCGTCACGTATGTCACCATGGAAACGTACGTCACACATCATGTGTCCCTGAAAGTGTGGCTGGAGCCAGAGTCAGTCTTGGACAATGTGTGTGAGTGTGTGAGTGTGTGTGTGTGTGTGTGTGTGTGTGTGTGTGTGTGTGTGTGTGTGTGTGTGTGTGTGTGTGTGTGTGTGTGTGTGTGTGTGTGTGTGTGTGTGTGTGTGTGAGAGAGAGTGTGTGTCTGTGGTACAATAGAGCTCATTCTCTAGCCGCTCAATATCTGTCAGTCCACACAAACACTGGTTGTGTGTGAATGTGGGCGAGAAGCCATTCCGGCACGTCACCCAAACTAACGCTCATATTTGAGACTTTATAGGAATATAATGGACCTTATTTTAGGAGCGTTAAGATTTCTCTGCATTGTGACGTTATTTTCATGACCATTAAACACATTTCACCCCTAAACATTCATGATTGTGAACAGACTTTACTTTTGTGTCGGCTTGTGCGTCTCACTGGTGATTATCATTACATTCTCATTATTCTAACAGTGATTTGCTCATTTAAATTTGCATAAATTAAAGTCAGTAAAACAAACATGATGTACATTAATGAGTGTTTCTAACTATTATAAAATAACTTGACCATTTTTCAAGGATTATCAACATGTTCATCGCTTCTCAAATTTGACATCATGTTTGATAACATTCTATAAATGATATTTTAAATGTTTGGAATAAAATGGCAAACTCTTTTACTAAGAATCATTTTCTCAGGTGTGCTAAAGACACACAATGAAATACATTTAACAGATTTTGTATAATTGGACAAAATTGCTTGACTAGAAATGACGCACTAAACGTTCTGTTCACATAATATTTACTTTGATTTTGCCTCTCATGTTTAACCTTCACTTCCTCTTTCCCAGCTGACTATTTTTTTCATTCCTAAAGTAAAGTTTATGCGACCCTGGACCACTAAACCAGTCATAAGAGTCCATCTGAAAGCTGAATAAATAAGCTTTCCAGTGTTTTTCAGGATAGGACAATATTTGACTGAGATACACTTATTTGAGAATCTGGAATCTGAGAGAGCAAAAACATCAAAACATTGAGAAAATCGCTTTAAAGTTGTCCAAATGAAGTTCTTAGCAAGGCATATTACTAATCAAAAATTAAGTTTTGATAGATTTACGGTAGGAAATTTTACTTAATATTCTAATGATTTTTGGCATAAAAGAAAAATGAATAATTTTGACCCATACGATGTATCTTTGGCTATTGCTACCTAATATATGCTCCAGGATCACATATGTTCTCATAATGTTGAGAGAAACTTTCTCACAATATCCTTATGATGTTATTTGTACATAAATGTTCTAAGAATTATTTTTGTAACCTTTATGCAACATTCTAATCACAACAAGAACAATTTGAACACTCTTAGAATATTAAATATAAATGTTCAAATAGCATAATATTTTGGCTGAAAATAAGGCTAGTAAAACATTGTAAGAAATGGTTTTGTATCCTCTAATAACATTCTAATAACTGACATTGCAACATTTTAAAACGGTGTTTTTATAACCTAAAATTGTTACACAATTACACTAACTTATCAGTAAAACCTTATTAGGCATAAAAAGTTCATTGCAATGGAAAGAAGGCGTCAGGTGAGTGAAACTACATTAGAAACGGGCTGCAATGAGGATAAACATGTCTTTGTCTCGATCACAATGAAGACAACAAATGCACACACCTGATATGAGCACAGCTCGCTCTCAACCGCCATTAAATATTTACAAGCCTGATTTTTAAACAAGTTTGCATCATCAGTGGTCTTTGCTAGTGCTGATGTGAGAAACCTCTAGCAGTAAGTGTGAATGTGAATGATTGCTCAGACCGTTTGAAACAAAACAAGCGGACTGAAGGAGAAGCATCTACACAGCAGAAGATCAGAGACTCCTCACACCTGACAGGAAGAAACGCCTAGAACAGCTCAGATGAATGCAGAAGCTCTTCCTCTGGATGCGCACACTATAACAGCTGATCCGGGAAGCGGTCCTCTCATGTTCCACTGCAGGAATCAAACACATTCACAGAACTGACGCCGCCTTCCAGTGAACACACCAGACACCAGCCGTCATCACTTCAACACCAAACACCACACACTGAACACAGAACACAGACATGTGGATTCACATCTCAGATCAACACTGATGACAGTCCTGCCGTCCGTCTGTCTGTCTGTCTGTCTGGAGACGTTTGTTTGTAGATGAGTTTAGTTCATTTCAGACTATTTTTACTACTACATGTTTACATTTACCCAGCTAAGAGGAAGAATTAATGTAACATTGATTCAGAGTTCAGTAACAGTATTTATACATCAGTGATGTCACATTCATGTAACAAGTTGTTTCAAAAAGTAACATTCCAATGTTTGCCAAATGATACAATAGAATGTTTCCTTAACGTGTGCAAACTAACAAGAAACATTTCAAAAAATGTCAGTCTATCAGTCTCTCTGAAGAGGAACACAACAGAGCAAGACGTGATTAAAGCGACGCTTCTCTTTCATGCAAATCTGAGGTTTTCCGTTATTAAGCCATAACTCTGATAACTAACAGGAAACTCAGAGCTCTACAGCCCCACCCACAGCCTGATCTGATTGGTTCAACACACTGAAAGCGTTCATATGTGCTGTGATTGGCTCTCAGACACACACGAGTGTGTTTTATATAAAGCGGTGAATCTGTTATTACTCGAAGTGGACTGCACAGAGGATCTCAGGAGGCTCTGGCACAGGAAGCGGTCATCAGAGAGGAGGAAACGCACAGCTGGAGGAGTGTGTGTTTGTTTGCGTCTACAGGACGATCCCCCCGCTGACGGGAAACGAGTGGAACGTTCCGTCAGGCGTCGCTCAGCTCACGCTCAGAGGTCACGAACAGGTCAGCACCATTTGGGCTGCAGTAGGTGTGTTCAGGACGCAGCTGTAAGGAGACACCGACACACACGAAAACACTCTTGCACGCCTCTCCAAAACACACACACACACCGCTGCTGCAGACTGCATCAAATATGCCTCAAATAAAATCATTTTAGACCAAAACATCAAGAGCCAGTAATTATTTGTCGTGTGGGTGTCTGTAAAAATATATTTACTTGCATCTCAGCGATGGATTCAGATAATGATTTATTGACAGTGGAGGAGTAAATAAACAAACTTGCCTGGAATAATAAGAATACATTTATATTTAATAATATCCTATTTTTTTATCTATTTAAATCTAAAAATAGGCAAAAAGACAGACTATAGTTGAAATGCTTTTCTGTTGTGCATTTGATCTCAAACTGATTCGATTTGCAGAAATGAGTTTACACATAAACAAGGCACACATAAACGTGCTTATATGTTTATGTATGTACCTGTATATGAAACATATTTGAAAATTATATTGCATACCTGCCATTTCAAATGTTTACATGCTTCTCTTTCCTCTTTTTGTTCTTAACACTCGCTGTGGTGGAGTGGTTATAAAATGCTGTTCTTGTAAATACTTCCCATCATTTCAGTAATAAATATGCATGCAAATTACAGTAAAGAGCAGCAGTTACCGTACGTGGTCAGCGGTGGTCAGAAAAAATTAGAATCCATTTCTTGTAAACTCAGATGTGGATTTGGCAGCAATTAAAGGCTAGGTAATTCGCCCTGGGATTTTTACACCGCTGGTGAGAGAAAAACACCAGCATTCTGGATTCGCACAGCAATGAAATCACAGAAAAGCAGTTTGCATTTAAGATTTTATCTCTGAGCACTGGGAAATTATGTTTATTTTTCATGCATTTCTTACTTAATTCAAATGATCTGAAGCAACACCACTGCTCAACATTTTATCACAATTTCACTGCATTCGGTAAAAGAGCAACATTGAAGTTAAGACTATTATTTTGTTGAATAATATTGTGGATTGTTAGTTGGCAGCATGCTTTGCAAAGGGTGTTGGGCTATTAAAATGAAGTGTTATTTTATGCATTTGTGAGTGAAGAGCTGTCAGGGTTGCAGATTGGGTTATGCTGGATGGGGTGTGTGTTGTTGATGTTTGTGTGGTTGTCGCTGAGCTCGAGGTTGAGCTGATGAACATGAGCTTGTCGCTTCATTTAATGATTGTGCTCATCTTAATGCAGTGATGCATGTTTAAAAAAGATAAATTAATGCTGTTAAAGACACTTGCCTTAAAAATGTGCAAAATCTGAAAATATGCACTTATTCACTTAATTTTATTTATTTAAAGGGATAATCCTCCAAAAATGAAAATTCTGTCATCATTTACAAAAAAAGTCTATTTTGAAGAACATTGATGGCACTCATTAGTAACTCCATAGTATTTTTCCATACTATGGAGCAATTGTTTGGTTACCAACATTTTTCAAAATATTTTATGTTGAACTCATAAACGTTTGGAATGACGTGAAGGTGAATAAATGATGACAGAACTCCAAGTTAATTTTAATTTAGTGTGTGCGATTTAAAGTATTGATCATTAATTATTTAAGTGAAATTTACTTCACATGTACAAATGCAAAAACTTGCAAAATAAATATTTTACCACTTTTCTTTTCCCAGTGAAAATAACGTTTAAAATCATAACTTTTTTCATCTGACATCCGCTTACAATGTGAATCAAGTGGTGTTTCTTTAACCAAAAACACCAGAAAATGCCTTTCTTACTTATTTTTTGTCTTGTTTCCAGCTAAAATATCTAAAAATTCTTGAATCAAGGAGGATTTTCTAGACAAGTAAAAATTGTTTTCAGAAAAAGTCACAATTAAGTGAGTTTTTGCTTGAAAGAAGCAACATAATCTGCCAATGGAATAAGCAAAAAAAAAAAATCTTATTTCAAACAGAAAACACGATTATTTTTCTTACAACATTTATTACGCACCTAATTTTTACTTTTTTCTAGAAACAAGAAAATAATTTTTACTTGTCTAGAATATCCTTCTTGATTTCAGAATTTTTAGATATTTTGGCTGCAAACGAGACAAAAAATCTAAGAAAAGCATTGTTTGTCTTTCATGCACATCTCTTCCAGTTAAACGTGCGATTGGTCCTGTGTCTGTAGGACATCTTCATGTATATCCTCTGCTCTTCACATGATCAGTGACCAACAACACTCGAGTATCACTCCACTTTGAAAGTGACACACTATCGATAGTGACTCTGTCTATTTGCAGTTACTCTTTCAACAGAAATGGATCCAAATGAAGCCGAAGCGGAATCGCCGCACGTCTCAGATACTCATATACACGTACAGACTGACATTTCATTCCTGCGTGAGTAAATGATTCATAACTATCATAACAGCATCTGCGCTTCTTCCTCCTCGCAGACGCACTGAAATATGTGTGCTTCGGTATTCATATGTTCAAATTATTTGTGCAGGAGAAAAAGAGTTCTAATTGTAATATGAGCTCAGAAGATCAAAGTAAGCTTGATTGCTGATTTGACTATTAACATCTTATTACATAAGCTCATCCATCATCTGATTCTGTTCATTCAGATCATATGGACACACAGATCCTGTGATCACACGGTCCTCCGAATGTTGACTTGATCCGCTCATAGTGTTTGTCTGTTATCTTACACACCATATGAGCTGAAGAAGACATGAGAGCCAACATCTGCTCGCCGTGTGTTCAAACACACACACGCCGCTCTTCACGTGTCATTGTGTTCTGATCTGTGTTGCAGGTCAGTCACCTGTGAGCCGAAACTCAATCCACATCATTACCTAGAAAACAACCAAGCAGAACCGGAGCAGAGAATAAAGACGGCCTGATCAAACACCACAAACACAGACCTTCACCTGTTCACCACAATCACCAGAAACCTGCCACACTTCAACCCAAAAGATAGAAATACCAAAATATATAAGAAATGAAACCCAATTTTTTAGCTTTAGGGTGGTTTGTTAAGTAGGCACATTTGGCAAATTCATTTTGACTTTCATTTGAATATTTGCATGATCTTCTTTAGATCATAACGTCTCTGTCAGTGTAAAACAGATAATAACACTAGCTGGCTTTTTCCTTTTTATTCTATTTTCTTTGTATCTATTATATAATTTGAGAAACCTTGATACGTCTACTGCGTTAGCCTAAATGAGACTTGTCATAGCATTTGCATGTTATTGCTCTTTTGTTGATTTTGATTGCTTCCATTGTCCTCTTTTGTAAGTCGCTTTGGATAAAAGCGTGTGCTGAATGTCTAAATGTAAATGTAATGTTTTAAATGTCTTAAATGTATTTTTGCATGACGAGAAACTAAAGATAATCAGTTCTCAGTATAATCTGAATTTAGAAAAATAAACTAAAAAATAATGCGATAATTACTTCACATTCTAAACCATGCAAAAATAGGCTTCACTTTCTTTATAAAAATATTTTTTCAGCCATGTTCTTGGCATATTTAGCCATATGATATGATTCTTCCACACAGATCTGGACTCAAACCACATCAGAATCTGGATTGTATCTTCAGAGGCCTGCAGGGTTTCAGCAATACAATATTTCTATCACACATTACACACCTGACATCACTGCAGATGCAAAAGTGAGCTGAACGCTGATATTTGGCTTTGACAACATAATCTAGCTCATTCTGCTGACAAAACCACATCAGATCTGAGCGGAAGCAGATCAGTAATAAACAGCAGCAGCGACTGACTCCAGATCTGCTAAAAACACACTTTGTTTTCTTTAAATGCTAAATTTTAATTTTAATGCTTGAAATACAGTTTTCTTATTTTGGGGGGTTAATTATGAATCAGACATGTTATTATCATCTGACAACACGTTTCCACACAGATCTGGAGTCAGACCGCATCAGAATCTGGATTGCAGCTTCAGAGGCCTGCAGGGTTTCGCCAACACAATGCTTTTGTTACATATTTAAATTATATTTACACATTTGACGAGATGCAAAAGCCAGCTAAACCCTGATATTTGGCTTTGATAACAATCAGTATTGTCAAAAAGCTCGTTCTGGAGACAAAACCACATCAGATCTGAGCGGAAGTGAATCAACATCAGTTAATATTACCAGCAAATAAAGATAGGCTTCATTTTCTTTATACTCCAAATATATTTTCAAATCGTTGGGGTGAATTATGAATCATATATTCTTATCACATTTAGACAGATATCATGTTTTCACACAGATCTGGTGTCAAACCACATCAGAATGTGGATTGTATCTTCAAAAGACTGTAGGGTTTTACTAACACAATATTTATATCACACGTTTACAAGCCTGACGAGATGCAAAAGCCAGCTAAACCCTGATATTTGGCTTTGATAATCAGTATTGTCAAAAAGCTCATTCTGGAGACAAAACCACATCAGATCCGAGCGCAAGCGAATTAACACAATTACTCCAAATATATTCAGGCATCTGATATAATGTTTCCACACAGATCTGAACTCAAACCACATCAGAATCTGGATTGCAGGCCTGCAGGGTTTCACCAACACAATATTTATATTACACATTTACAAGCCTGATGAGATGCAAATATACGGCTTTGACAGCGTAATCTGTAACGTTAAACAGCTCCTTCAAAATCACATCAGATCTGAGTGGAAGCGAATCAACATCAGTAATAAACAGCAGCAGCGGCTGACTCCAGATCTGCTAAAAACAGACTGGCATTTTGTTTATATGCAAAATACAAATTTCTTATTTGGGGGGTTAATTATGAATCAGACACGTTCTTATCACATTTAGGCATTTTTCATATTTTCCACACATCTGGAGTCAAACCGCATCAGAATCTAGATTACAGCTTCAGCTTTCACCAACACAATGCTTTAGTTACATATTCAAATGATATTTACACGCTTGACCAGATGCAAAAGCCAGCTAAAGACAAAACCACATCAGATCTGAAAATAGGTTTTGTTTTCTTTATACTCCAAATATATTCAGATATGTTCTTAACACATTCAGGCGACATCTGATATGATGTGTCCACACAAATCTGGAATCAAACCGCATCAGAATCTGGATTGTAGGCCTATAGGGTTTCACCAGCACAATGCTTCAGTTACATATTAACTTCATATTTACACAACTGGCGAGATATTTGGCTGTGGTATCATAATCTGCAATGTCAAACAGCTCGTTCTGGAGACAAACCCACAACAGATCCGAAGCGGATCAGCATCAGTAATAACAGCAGCAGCAGCAGCAGCAGCAGCAATGAGGGTTTAATAAGACGCCCGTGACTGCGGCTCGTTTAGCCGTTTCTGTTTGACCGAGCAGATGCTGCTCCCCATCCACCGACCCCCGTCTGTCTGTCGGTTCGTCCGTGTGTGAGTGAGTGTGTGTGAGTCTCACCCATCGCCTGACGCTCCTCTAGATGTTCATTGCGGATGGAGGCGCTGCGGTCGGTCAGGGTGGAGGTGAATGCGAGGCTTTTGTTCGCATCGGAGCGGTCGGATGTGTCGCGGAGGGCGGATGATGCTTCAGTGACGCTCGGCCGGTGATGCGGGCGGATCGCGCTCTTGTCGAGCGTCCTCGTGTAAATCCATCCTGCTGCGGAAGAAAGAGAAAATCACTCTCGATGCGCGACGGCGACTCGATCCCCGCTTGATCTCCGTTAACCGGAGCACTGAGCCCGTCCGCGCTGCTTCTCTCTCGGTCTGTTTTCTGCTCAAATGACGCTCTTCCGCCCAGCAGTGATCGGTGTGTCCGTCGGTACCGGGGGCGCAGAGACCCGCAGCTCCGCCCTCCGGACCACCGACACAAACACAAACACACACCGAGTGCGACAACCAGCGGATCACTTCAGCATCATGCGGCTCTTCATCCTCCACACGAGCGCATTATTCATCAGAAATCATCGCTGATTCATCCGACGAACATTTATATCACATTTATATCAGGAGGCTTTGAGATATGATCGTGTTCGAGTGTCAAACAGCAGGAACCGTGTTTTGCTGAACTGAGGATAATTTAGCACAAATACCACATTACACGACAATATACGAACCTCGCATAAAAATGATTTCGTTTTAAACAAATCAAATGTCTGTATGTGATGTCTCAGCTTTTAGGGAGTTATAAACAAAGTTATCAAAGTTATAAACAAACGTTCTACCAGAAACATTAATAGAACGTTCAGCAAAACGTTAGATCAAAAACGTTATTTAAACTTTATTCATGGCATGTTACATTTTAGTTCTGTAACACTCAAAAGTAACATTCCCATGTTTGCAACATAATAAAATGTAACGTTTTTCCTTTAGTGTTGTCTGTAACATAACCAGGACAAAACGTCTTTTAAACATGTCAAATACTGGATGTTTTGAACGTTTTGAGAACTAATTTTAGAGAATTTTTTGGAGAACTAAATGGGAATGTTAGCAAAACGTTCTTTGTGGAACATATGAAACATTACATATTTACTAAAAATGTAACTATGAACACAGGAAGTGACATATTTTGACTAGTAAATCATTTCTTCCTACTTTTAAGTTCAGTTACCAGCTATTCAATCTAAGTTACTGTAAGAAAAATAATCATACATTTTGATAAAAAGGCAAAAGACCAAGAATTTAAAGAAAAATGAATTGAAAAACTGTAACGAGTCGACATTGATCTTCATGAGAAGATTAAAAGCTGTTATGTTTTAACACCCTTCCCATTTTTCAGTCTAAACAAAAATAACCTCCTAAGTATTTCTATTTGCATTTCTCATAGCATGTACCTGAGTTCATGAAGTTTTGGTCTGTCGGACAAACCGCTTTGAATTAAAACAAAAACATGATCTTAATGGACAGCAGGTCCTGTGTCTGAGTCTGACCCGCTCAGTTTCTACCATCATCTGCTCGCTCTATTTCTGTGTGAAACAGGATCTCAGCGGAGGAAAGGGAATGTGGAAGTGACTTGATATGCATTGACAGGATGATGTGAAGCGTCTCACGATCAGCACACGCCTAAATCTCACACAGTAACACCAGACATGTGTGTCTTTACAAAACATTCCCAACAGAGTCTGTTGATGCTGCATCATTACTGCTTCACGTGTTTTCCAGGAAACCTCAATCAAGTCAATTCACTTACTATAGCGTCACCTAGTGGAGGAACAGCTGAGAATGTCTGACATATTTAGGATTTCCACATGTTTTTCACATGATATGTATGTGAAACTGCAATAAAAAGGACTGGTTTCTAAATGTGACCCTGGACCACAAAACCAGTCATAATGGTTGATTTGGCCGAGATACAACTATTTGAAAATCTAGAACCTGAGGGTGCAAAAAAAAATCTAAATATTGAGAAAATTACCTTTAAATGTGTTCAAATGAAGTTCTTAGCAATGCATATTACTAATCAAAAAATAAGCATTGATATATTTACGATAGGAAATGTACAAAATTTCTTCATGGAACACAATCCTTGTGATTTTTGGCATAAAAGAAAAATCAATAATTTTGAGCCATTCAATGTATTTTTGGCTATTGCTACAAATATACCCGTGCTCCAGGGTCACAAATATCCTTTATTAAGGTCCTGTGATGAGGGGCTGCTGAAGTTTAGGAGCAAAGTATCATGACTCAGCTCTACTCACATTATCATCTGAAAATGAAAAATCAGCTAAAATTTAGAATAATCTGCACAAATCCAGCAGATACTGTACATGACCTGTATGCTGACTCCTCTCATCATTTTCCATATTTATAGCTGAAGTGTGAGATTGTATTTTGGAGGACAATAGCAGACATCAATTTCACAACTTTTTCATCTGCAAAATGTTATTAACTAAAACTATTAAAAATAAATTATAAACAGTGTTGAATAAAAATAAAAACTATACACTAATATTATGTAAAAAAACTTGAAAATTAGAATTGAAATAAAATTAAGCTGAAAAGAATTATTTTTTCTTCTAATTATGTATATTCTTTGGCATATTTATCTTTAAAAACAAAAATGACATTTTAGAATTTAAAATGAAAACTAAAAATATACAAAATAAAAGTCAATTCAAAGTATTAATAAAAATAGTATAGAAATAATGCTAAAATAACACCGTAGTGCAAAGGACTGACACATTTCTGATATCATTTCTGTATTTTTTAAACAAACAATAAACAATTTTACCACATCGTAATAGGATGTCTGTCACAAATAAATGCTATTTGATTCCTGTGTATTGAAAGATTGAGTGGAAATAACCCTGACTATCCACCTTTTTTCTGAGTAACCGATGAGAGGCGCCATCATGAATTCTAACTTCCATTTGGGTGCTTTCGTGTTCCGGTCTCCATAGAAATCCATGTTAAAACGGTAAAAAACAGACTGAATTGAAACATTACCTTCAGTTACTGCAGCAAAAGGGGATCACATCAGATACTGAAAGCAAAGATTCACATACTTTTGCAATGCACAGATATGTAACACTGGATCATTTTTCTCAATAAATAAATACATTTATTAAATCACTTGTTCGATTGGGTTCTCTTTGTCTACTTTCAGTACTTATCTGAAAATCTGATGATGTTTTGAGTCATATTTATTCAGAAATATTGATATTTCTAAAGGGTTCACAAACTTTCAAGTAGCACTGTGTGTGTGTGTGTGTGTGTGTATATATATATATATATATATAAATGTGCACAGGTTTAACATTCTATTATTGGTGCAAAAAATATGTTAATTTGACTGTAAAGCACTGGTCCAGTCGGGTAATGGTTCAGAAAAAGATGGATGATAATCATTAGAGCAGCACCTGTAGAATCAGACGAGTCTTCAAACTAAGGTCAGCATCTCTGACGCATGAGAAACCAAACCAGAATGTGGAGCTGAAACAAGAGCTGTTTATTATAGGAAGACACTAAAAACTGAAAGGACACACAAACACAGACAGACAGACGTATATATGCAGCTCAGCCGGTTTAACCGCACTGTGATTTTACAGAGACGTCAAACTCCACTGAGAAAGAAAGAAAGAAAGAAGCTCAGAGAAACAGGAGTGTGAGGAGCTGTGAAACTCAAGGACAGCAGGGTGATCATAACATGACGCTGGAGCGTAAACGTCACTGAGAACCAACACAATCTGCTGCTGAACTGCTGATGATTTTCTCTTTGATACAGTCAGAGCTCCTCCATTCATGATTGCAGTCTGAAAATATAGTCCAATCAACTCACAGATGTGAATAATGATGCGTGGCAGAGGGCCAATGGGACGGGTGACTCACTGCGGCCCCAGATCCGCAGACAGACCCTGGCCGTCGTTGTGGTCGGAGCCCCAGAGCCGGTAGAACTGCGTGAAGTCGACGTAGGGTGGCACTCGCCCCGTCTCGTCAGGCTGCGCCGCCTGACTGCCTCTCTGCCGGAACAGGCTGCCGTCTCCGGAGCTGGAGCTGGAGCTCTGCGTGTGCGTGTTGGTGGACTGCAGCGTCGCCGTGGGACTCTGCCTGATGGGAGGAGCACAGACACACAGAGGGGCGGGGTCAGAGGGAGGGTGAGGGGCGGGGTCAGGACTCTCACTGATGGGCTGTAAGGTGTCTACGCTCAGGGGAATCAGACGTGTCAGTAGACTACAGTTAAATGAGGGACCGTGGAGAGAGATTTATGCGTTATTCATATAGATGTGAATGCATTCGGCTGCAGGAAATATCATCAGGTGTGTGCAGGATTACTTTAGTTAACTAAAACTAAACCAAAATCAATTTCAAATAAACTTCAAACTGAAATACAGTTGAACTTAAATGTACGAAAATATAAAAATCTAAAACAAAAAAATTCTAAAACTAAATTGTGACCCTGGACCACAAAACCAGTCATAAAAATTGAGATTTATACATCATCTAAAGTTTTCCCATTGATGTATGGTTTGTTAGGATAGGCCAATATTTGTCAGATATACAACTACTTGAAAATGTGGAATCTGAGGTTGCAAAAAAATATAAAAGATACAAATATTGAGAAAATCACCTTTAAAGTTGTCCAAATGAAGTTCTTAGCAATGCATATTACTAATCATAAATTAAGTTTTGATATATTTATGATAGGAAATTTACAAAATATATTCATGAAACATGATCTTTACATAATATCCTAATGATTTTTGGCATAAAAGAAAAATCGATCATTTTGACCCATACAATGTATTTTTGGCTATTGCTACAAATACAGTACAGACCAAAAGTTTGGACACACCTTTCATTCAGGTGTGTCCAAACTTTTGGTCTGTACTGTAGATATGAGTTCAACTGAAAAAACTTGTGAAAAAATATCTTTCAGGTGGTCAAATAGCAAATAGTGGAGCTCTGCAGCCACCTACTGGTAAAAGTTTTTTTTTTTTTTTTACTTTTAAAACTGGATTTTCCAAAAGATGGGCAAAAATCTTACTCTAAACCATGTGCAATTATCCATGTTATCCCCATGAATTAAAGTTAGAAATGTGGGTCTTTTATAAAGTGAATTTTACACAAAAAATAAGTTTTTGTATAAAAACTTATTTAAAAAATATTTATTTATTAATTTATATATATTAAAAAAAAATCACTAACACACTGAAAACTGCACAAATGTAGAGTAAAAACTTCAATAAACAGACAAATATACAATACAGACCAAAAGTTTGGACACACCTTCACATTCATTTGAATGAGAAGGTGTGTCCAAACTTTTGGTCTGTACTGTACACCTGTGCCTCTTAAGACTGGTTTTGTGCTCCAGGGTCACAAATGTATACACACACACACACACACACACACACACACACACACACACACACACACACACACACACACACACACACACACACACACACACACACACACACACACACACACACACACACACACAGTGCTACTTGAAAGTTTGTGAACCCTTTAGAAATATCAATATTTCTGAATAAATATGACTCAAAACATCATCAGATTTTCAGATAAGTGCTGAAAGTAGACAAAGAGAACCCAATCGAACAAGTGATTTAATAAATGTATTTATGTATTGAGAAAAATGACCCAGTGTTACACATCTGTGCATTGCAAAAGTATGTGAATCTTTGCTTTCAGTATCTGATGTGATCCCCTTTTGCTGCAGTAACTGAAGGTAATGTTTCTTGTAAATGCTGATCAGTCCTGCACAATAACATGTTTTAGTTTTAGCCCATTCCTTTGTGCAGAACCACTCTGTGATGTTTGTGGGTTTCCTCCTATTAAATGCTTGCTTAGGTCTTCTACAACATTTGAATTGGATTAAAGTGTGGACTTTGACTCAGCCATTCCAAAACATTAACTGGGTTCTTTTTTAAACATTTTTCGGTGGAATGACTTGA